>NW_027257936.1:207500-217500 GCF_045791955.1 Oncorhynchus clarkii lewisi | reverse complement strand
CATCCCTGTGACAGTAAACTAGAGGGGCTGTGTCAGGGCTTGACATCTCTGTGACAGTAAACTAGAGGGGCTGTGTCAGGGCTTGACATCTCTGTGACAGTAAACTAGAGGGGCTGTGTCAGGGCTTGACATCTCTGTGACAGTAAACTAGAGGGGCTGTGGCAGGGCTTGACATCTCTGTGACAGTAAACTAGAGGGGCTGTGTCAGGGCTTGACATCCCTGTGAAGTGACAGTAAACTAGAGGTGCTGTGTCAGGGCTTGACATCCCTGTGAAGTGACAGTAAACTAGAGGAGCTGTGTCAGGGCTTGACATCTCTGTGCCAGTAAACTAGAGGGGCTGTGTCAGGGCTTGACATCTCTGTGACAGTAAACTAGAGGGGCTGTGTCAGGGCTTGACATCCCTGTGACAGTAAACTAGAGGGGCTGTGTCAGGGCTTGACATCTCTGTGACAGTAAACTAGAGGGGCTGTGTCAGGGCTTGACATCCCTGTGACAGTAAACTAGAGGGGCTGTGTCAGGGCTTGACATCTCTGTGACAGTAAACTAGAGGTGCTGTGTCAGGGCTTGACATCCCTGTGAAGTGACAGTAAACTAGAGGAGCTGTGTCAGGGCTTGACATCTCTGTGACAGTAAACTAGAGGAGCTGTGTCAGGGCTTGACATCTCTGTGACAGTAAACTAGAGGGGCTGTGTCAGGGCTTGACATCTCTGTGACAGTAAACTAGAGGGGCTGTGTCAGGGCTTGACATCCCTGTGAAGTGACAGTACATGGATGCATTAGGTCACAGTCCAGGTTCCTGGCAGTTCCAGGTCTCCAGTTCGGGGTGGTTTGTAAGTGCACACATACAGAGGAAGTGATATTACGTGACGGGGGGGTTGATACGGTAGAGTTGAACATCTCTAACCTGCATCTCTCCAAAGCGGTAGTACGACATCTTATACATCAGACAGTTGAGCAGGATGGGAGACCCCGCTTTGTCCACCCTAAACTCTCCCTGGGGGGTGAAGTAGTCACTCTCCTGAGGAGGGAACAGACAGACAGTTTAGTACTCTCATCCTGAGGAGGGAATAGACAGAGACAGACAGTTTAGTACCCACTCAGTTTACCTCACTCTGCGATCCTGATATAGCTCAGTTTACCTCACTCTGCGATCCTTATATAGCCCACAGTTTACCTCACTCTGTGATCCTGATATACCCCACAGTTTACCTCACTCTGCGATCCTTATATAGCCCACAGTTTACCTCACTCTGTGATCCTGATATACCCCACAGTTTACCTCACTCTGCGATCCTTATATAGCCCACAGTTTACCTCACTCTGTGATCCTTATATAGCTCAGTTTACCTCACTCTGTGATCCTTATATAGCTCACAGTTTACCTCACTCTGTGATCCTTATATAGCCCACAGTTTACCTCACTCTGTGATCCTTATATAGCCCACAGTTTACCTCACTCTGTGATCCTTATATAGCCCACAGTTTACCTCACTCTGCGATCCTTATATAGCCCACAGTTTACCTCACTCTGTGATCCTTATATACCCCACAGTTTACCTCACTCTGTGATCCTTATATAGCTCACAGTTTACCTCACTCTGCGATCCTTATATAGCTCACAGTTTACCTCACTCTGCGATCCTGATATAGCCCACAGTTTACCTCACTCTGCGATCCTGATATAGCCCACAGTTTACCTCACTCTGCGATCCTTATATAGCCCACAGTTTACCTCACTCTGCGATCCTTATATAGCCCACAGTTTACCTCACTCTGTGATCCTTATAGAGCTCAGTTTACCTCACTCTGTGATCCTTATAGAGCTCAGTTTACCTCACTCTGTGATCCTTATATAGCTCAGTTTACCTCACTCTGTGATCCTTATAGAGCTCAGTTTACCTCACTCTGTGATCCTTATAGAGCTAAGTTTACCTCACTCTGTGATCCTTATATAGCTCAGTTTACCTCACTCTGTGATCCTTATAGAGCTCAGTTTACCTCACTCTGTGATCCTTATATAGCCCACAGTTTACCTCACTCTGTGATCCTTCTAGAGCTCAGTTTACCTCACTCTGTGATCCTTATATAGCTCACAGTGGTAGTTACAGCTCACCAATACTTGTGTTTTTTTTTTAAACATGATGGTTTAAAGGCTGCTGTCTCTCACCCTGATCTCTTTGGGATGCTCTCCCTCTGTAGCTAACAGTGGAAGCATCACCTCACCACTACACTAAGGTCTTCCTCACCCTGATCTCTTTAGGATGCTCTCCCTCTGCGATCCGCACCATCCACAGGAACTTGTTGATGTCATCACCAGAGTAGCCAATCACGCCACCGAAGATAATAAGCACATAGTCCACGTCCAAAGACCTCATGATCTCATACGCTGCACTCTCATTGGACGACATGGCCTTGCCCACCTGAACACACAGAGACAGAGACAGAGAGAGGAGGAGGAGGGAGAGAGAGACAGAGAGGAGGGGGAGAGAGAGAGACAGAGATGATGGGGAGAGAGAGAGAGAGAGAGAGAGAGAGAGAGAGAGAGAGAGAGAGAGAGAGAGAGGGGGATTGACAGAGAGAGAGAGAGAGAGAGAGGGGAAGAGGGGGAGGGAGGGGAAGAGAGAGCAAGAGAGAGGAGGGAGAGAGAGAGAGAGAGGGGGAGGGAGAGAGCGAGAGTGAGAGTGAGAGAGAGAGAGAGGAGGGGGAGAGAGAGAGAGGAGGTTGAGGGAGAGAGAGCGAGAGAGAGGAAGGGGAGAGAGAGAGCGAGAGACAGAGAGAGGAGGTTGAGGGAGAGGAGAGAGAGGAGGTTGAAGGAGAGGAGGGGGAGAGAGAGAGCGAGAGTGACAGAGAGAGAGAGAGCAGGGGTGCGGGAGAGAGGGGGAGAGAGAGAGAGCGAGAGAGAGAGGATAAATAACACAGGTCCACATGGTGGCGCCAGAGACACATTCTTCTTTTGCCTCCTAAAAAACTATGTTGAGATTTAAGAGCCATGTTCAGGGGAACAGTGGGTTAACTGCCTTGTTCAGGGGAACAGTGGGTTAACTGCCTTGTTCAGGGGAACAGTGGGTTAACTGCCTTGTTCAGGGGAACAGTGGGTTAACTGCCTTGTTCAGGGGAACAGTGGGTTAACTGCCTTGTTCAGGGGAACAGTGGGTTAACTGCCTTGTTCAGGGGAACAGTGGGTTAACTGCCTTGTTCAGGGGAACAGTGGGTTTAACTGCCTTGTTCAGGGGAACAGTGGGCTAACTGCCTTGTTCAGGGGAACAGTGGGTTAACTGCCTTGTTCAGGGGAACAGTGGGTTAACTGCCTTGTTCATGGGAACAGTGGGTTAACTGCCTTGTTCAGGGGAACAGTGGGTTAACTGCCTTGTTCAGGGGAACAGTGGGTTAACTGCCTTGTTCAGGGGAACAGTGGGTTAACTGCCTTGTTCAGGGGAACAGTGGGCTAACTGCCTTGTTCAGGGGGACCTTGGGTTAACTGCCTTGTTCAGGGGAACAGTGGGTTAACTGCCTTGTTCAGGGGAAAAGTGGGTTAACTGCCTTGTTCAGGGGAACAGTGGGTTAACTGCCTTGTTCAGGGGAACAAGTGGGTTAACTGCCTTGTTCAGGGGAACAGTGGGTTAACTGCCTTGTTCAGGGGAACAGTGGGTTAACTGCCTTGTTCAGGGGAACAGTGGGTTAACTGCCTTGTTCAGGGGAACAGTGGGTTTAACTGCCTTGTTCAGGGGAACAGTGGGCTAACTGCCTTGTTCAGGGGAACAGTGGGTTAACTGCCTTGTTCAGGGGAACAGTGGGTTAACTGCCTTGTTCATGGGAACAGTGGGTTAACTGCCTTGTTCAGGGGAACAGTGGGTTAACTGCCTTGTTCAGGGGAACAGTGGGTTAACTGCCTTGTTCAGGGGAACAGTGGGTTAACTGCCTTGTTCAGGGGAACAGTGGGCTAACTGCCTTGTTCAGGGGGACCTTGGGTTAACTGCCTTGTTCAGGGGAACAGTGGGTTAACTGCCTTGTTCAGGGGAAAAGTGGGTTAACTGCCTTGTTCAGGGGAACAGTGGGTTAACTGCCTTGTTCAGGGGAACAAGTGGGTTAACTGCCTTGTTCAGGGGAACAGTGGGTTAACTGCCTTGTTCAGGGGAACAGTGGGTTAACTGCCTTGTTCAGGGGAACAGTGGGTTAACTGCCTTGTTCAGGGGAACAGTGGGTTAACTGCCTTGTTCAGGGGAACAGTGGGTTAACTGCCTTGTTCAGGGGAACAGTGGGTTTAACTGCCTTGTTCAGGGGAACAGTGGGCTAACTGCCTTGTTCAGGGGAACAGTGGGTTAACTGCCTTGTTCAGGGGAACAGTGGTTTAACTGCCTTGTTCAGGGGAACAGTGGGTTTAACTGCCTTGTTCAGGGGAACAGTGGGTTAACTGCCTTGTTCAGGGGAACAGTGGGTTAACTGCCTTGTTCAGGGGAACAGTGGGCTAACTGCCTTGTTCAGGGGGACCTTGGGTTAACTGCCTTGTTCAAGGGAACAGTGGGTTAACTGCCTTGTTCAGGGGAACAGTGGGTTAACTGCCTTGTTCAGGGGAACAGTGGGTTAACTGCCTTGTTCAGGGGAACAGTGGGTTAACTGCCTTGTTCAGGGGAACAGTGGGTTAACTGCCTTGTTCAGGGGAACAGTGGGTTAACTGCCTTGTTCAGGGGAACAGTGGGTTAACTGCCTTGTTCAGGGGAACAGTGGGTTTAACTGCCTTGTTCAGGGGAACAGTGGGCTAACTGCCTTGTTCAGGGGAACAGTGGGTTAACTGCCTTGTTCAGGGGAACAGTGGGTTAACTGCCTTGGTCAGGGGAACAGTGGGTTAACTGCCTTGTTCAGGGGAACAGTGGGTTAACTGCCTTGTTCAGGGGAACAGTGGGCTAACTGCCTTGTTCAGGGGAACAGTGGGCTAACTGCCTTGTTCAGGGGGACCTTGGGTTAACTGCCTTGTTCAGGGGAGCAGTGGGTCAACTGCCTTGTTCAGGGGAACCTTGGGTTAACTGCCTTGTTCAGGGGAACAGTGGGTTAACTGCCTTGTTCAGGGGAACAGTGGGTTAACTGCCTTGTTCAGGGGAACAGTGGGTTTAACTGCCTTGTTCAGGGGAACAGTGGGCTAACTGCCTTGTTCAGGGGAACAGTGGGTTAACTGCCTTGTTCAGGGGAACAGTGGGTTAACTGCCTTGGGCAGGGGAACAGTGGGTTAACTGCCTTGTTCAGGGGAACAGTGGGTTAACTGCCTTGTTCAGGGGAACAGTGGGTTAACTGCCTTGTTCAGGGGAACAGTGGGTTAACTGCCTTGTTCAGGGGAACAGTGGGCTAACTGCCTTGTTCAGGGGAACAGTGGGCTAACTGCCTTGTTCAGGGGGACCTTGGGTTAACTGCCTTGTTCAGGGGAACAGTGGGCCAACTGCCTTGTTCAGGGGAACCTTGGGTTAACTTCCTTGTTCAGGGGAACAGTGGGTTAACTGCCTTGTTCAGGGGAACAGTGGGTTAACTGCCTTGTTCAGGGGAACAGTGGGTTAACTGCCTTGATCAGGGGAACAGTGGGTTAACTGCCTTGTTCAGGGGAACAGTGGGTTAACTGCCTTGTTCAGGGGAACAGTGGGTTAACTGCCTTGTTCAGGGGAACAGTGGGTTAACTGCCTTGTTCAGGGGAACAGTGGGTTAACTGCCTTGTTCAGGGGAACAGTGGGTTAACTGCCTTGTTCAGGGGAACAGTGGGCTAACTGCCTTGTTCAGGGGAACAGTGGGCTAACTGCCTTGTTCAGGGGAACAGTGGGTTAACTGCCTTGTTCAGGGGCAGAACGACAGTTGCAAGATCGAATCCCCGACCTTGTCTTCCCCTTGAGAAGTGACAACAGCTCACTTCATATTCCGACGTCACATGAGGGTATGAGTCTTTACCAGTGCTATATGACTGTTGTTCCAGGTGTTGTTGTCCACTAGCGTGGTCCGATTGGCCATCCCTGCTATCTGATAGCCATAATCCCACCACGACATCACTCTGGCCTGCTCCTCTGTGTTCTGCCTTAGCCAATAGTAGGCCTCGCGGAAATCATCTAGAATATTCCTCGACCTGGGTAGAGAAGAGTGGAGAGAAACACAGAGAGAGAACTAATTTATTAAGGACTGGGACTGTTTACAAGTTCCTAGCGATTCCATAAAGCTTCTTATATTCTTCTGTGGTTTGGTGAGAGAGAGAGAAACAGAGAGAGAAACAGAGAGAGAAACAACTAGAGAGAGAGAAACAGAGAGAGAAACAACTAGAGAGAGAGAAACAGAGAGAGAAACAACTAGAGAGAGAGAAACAGAGAGAGAAACAACTAGAGAGAGAGAAACAACTAGAGAGAGAAACAACTAGAGAGAGAGAAACAGAGAGAGAAACAACTAGAGAGAGAGAAATAGAGAGAGAAACAGAGAGAGAAACAACTAGAGAGAGAGAAACAGAGAGAGAAACAACTAGAGAGAGAAACAGAGAGAGAAACAACTAGAGAGAGAGAAACAGAGAGAGAAACAACTAGAGAGAGAAACAGAGAGAGAGAAACAACTAGAGAGAGAGAAACAGAGAGAGAAACAACTAGAGAGAGAGAAACAGAGAGAGAAACAACTAGAGAGAGAGAAACAGAGAGAGAGAAACAGACAGAGAAAGAGAAACAGAGAGAGAGAAACAGACAGAGAAAGAGAGAGAGAAACAGAGAGAGAAACAACTAGAGAGAGAGAAACAGAGAGAGAAACAACTAGAGAGAGAGAAACAGAGAGAGAGAAACAGACAGAGAAACAGAGAGAGAAACAACTAGAGAGAGAGAAACAGAGAGAGAGAAACAGAGAGAAAGAGAGAGAGAGACACATTAGGAAATGACAGTTCCAGAGGAAACTAATCAACTGAAGAGAGTGTGTGTATATGTGTGTGTGTGTATGTGTGTGTGTGTGTGTGTGTGTGTGTATATATGTGTGTATATGTGTGTGTGTGGTCTTACCCATCGTTGTTATAAGAGGCCAGTACAACACTAGGGCTGGAGTAAGCGTTACTAGTAACCCAGGTGCAGTGGACAGCGAACATCATGAGCAGCATCAACATCAACATGGTGACGATACTCTTAATGTTGGGCCCCAGACCTTCCTCTGTCTTCTCCTGCTCTGAGACGTGCTTACGGACCTTCCCTGCCTGCAGAGGGAGACAGGAACTCACAGATATCAGTCACACCTCACTAAAATCCCTGCAAAAATGGCACGTTTAGTCAAATATCAGAACTGCAAATCCCTCTTTTCATATGCAGTGACACCAAAAACATATAGACAATCAGTTTGTGGGAAGACACATCTAATAGATATGGTATCAGTTTACTTCATGTTAGGAAAATGTCAACAGGTCTTGCTAATACCAATATGAGATCCTCATCAACTGTCTCGACAAAGAAATGAGTTACTAAAATCTAAACCAGTTATGTACTTTAAACCAAAACAAATTGTATTGGTCACATATTTAACAGATGTTATTGGTCCATATTTAACAGATGTTATTGGTCCATATTTAACAGATGTTATTGGTCCATATTTAACAGATGTTATTGGTCCATATTTAACAGATGTTATTGGTCCATACACATATTTAACAGATGTTATTGGTCCATATTTAACAGATGTTATTGGTCCATATTTAACAGATGTTATTGGTCCATATTTAACAGATGTTATTGGTCCATATTTAACAGATGTTATTGGTCCATATTTAACAGATGTTATTGGTCCATATTTAACAGATGTTATTGGTCACATATTTAACAGATGTTATTGGTCCATATTTAACAGATGTTATTGGTCACATATTTAACAGATGTTATTGGTCCATATTTAACAGATGTTATTGGTCCATACACATATTTAACAGATGTTATTGGTCCATATTTAGCAGATGTTATTGGTCCATATCTAACAGATGTTATTGGTCACATATACACATATTTAACAGATGTTATTGGTCCATATTTAGCAGATGTTATTGGTCCATATCTAACAGATGTTATTGGTCACATATACACATATTTAACAGATGTTATTGGTCCATACACATATTTAGCAGATGTTATTGGTCCATATTTAACAGATGTTATTGGTCCATATTTAACAGATGTTATTGGTCCATATTTAACAGATGTTATTGGTCCATATTTAACAGATGTTATTGGTCCATACACATATTTAACAGATGTTATTGGTCCATACACATATTTAACAGATGTTATTGGTCCCTATTTAACAGATGTTATTGGTCCATATTTAACAGATGTTATTGGTCCATATTTAACAGATGTTATTGGTCCATATTTAACAGATGTTATTGGTCCATATTTAACAGATGTTATTGGTCCATATTTAACAGATGTTATTGGTCCATATTTAACAGATGTTATTGGTCCATACACATATTTAAAAGATGTTATTGGTCCATATTTAACAGATGTTATTGGTCCATATTTAACAGATGTTATTGGTCCATATTGAACAGATGTTATTGGTCCATACACATATTTAACAGATGTTATTGGTCCATATTTAACAGATGTTATTGGTCCATATTTAACAGATGTTATTGGTCCATACACATATTTAACAGATGTTATTGGTCCATATTTAACAGATGTTATTGGTCACATATTTAACAGATGTTATTGGTCCATACACATATTTAACAGATGTTATTGGTCCATACACATATTTAACAGATGTTATTGGTCCATATTTAACAGATGTTATTGGTCCATATTTAACAGATGTTATTGGTCCATACACATATTTAACAGATGTTATTGGTCCATACACATATTTAACAGATGTTATTGGTCCATATTTAACAGATGTTATTGGTCACATATTTAACAGATGTTATTGGTCCATACACATATTTAACAGATGTTATTGGTCCATATTTAACAGATGTTATTGGTCCATACACATATTTAACAGATGTTATTGGTCCATATTTAACAGATGTTATTGGTCCATATTTAACAGATGTTATTGGTCCATATTTAACAGATGTTATTGGTCACATATTTAACAGATGTTATTGGTCCATATTTAACAGATGTTATTGGTCCATACACATATTTAACAGATGTTATTGGTCCATATTTAACAGATGTTATTGGTCCATATTTAACAGATGTTATTGGTCCATATTTAACAGATGTTATTGGTCCATATTTAACAGATGTTATTGGTCCATATTTAACAGATGTTATTGGTCACATGTTTAGCAGATGTTATTGGTCCATACACATATTTAACAGATGTTATTGGTCACATATTTAACAGATGTTATTGGTCCATATTTAACAGATGTTATTGGTCCATATTTAACAGATGTTATTGGTCCATATTTAACAGATGTTATTGGTCACATATTTAACAGATGTTATTGGTCACATATTTAACAGATGTTATTGGTCCATATTTAACAGATGTTATTGGTCCATACACATATTTAACAGATGTTATTGGTCCATACACATATTTAACAGATGTTATTGGTCCATATTTAACAGATGTTATTGGTCCATACACATATTTAACAGATGTTATTGGTCCATACACATATTTAACAGATGTTATTGGTCACATATTTAACAGATGTTATTGGTCCATATTTAACAGATGTTATTGGTCCATATTTAACAGATGTTATTGGTCCATATTTAACAGATGTTATTGGTCTCATATTTAACAGATGTTATTGGTCACATATTTAACAGATGTTATTGGTCCATATTTAACAGATGTTATTGGTCCATACACATATTTAACAGATGTTATTGGTCCATACACATATTTAACAGATGTTATTGGTCACATATTTAACAGATGTTATTGGTCCATATTTAACAGATGTTATTGGTCCATATTTAACAGATGTTATTGGTCACATATTTAACAGATGTTATTGGTCCATATTTAACAGATGTTATTGGTCCATATTTA
>NW_027257936.1:185000-200000 GCF_045791955.1 Oncorhynchus clarkii lewisi | reverse complement strand
CTGACTCCTGACTCCTAACGCCTGACTCCTAAACTCCTGACTCCTAAACTCCTAACTCCTGACTCCTAAGCCTGACTCCTAAACTCCTGACTCCTAAACTCCTAACTCCTGACTCCTAAACTCCTAACTCCTGACTCCTAACTCCTGACTCCTAAACTAGCCTTTTTACAAGTGGAGACCATCAAAATGTCCTCACTCCTCTAAAGCTTTGTTGCTTTACTATTCTAGGACTTCTGGTACTCACAAGTATAGTTCACACACACACACACACACACACACACACAGACACAGACACAGACACACACACACACACACACACACACACACACACACTGACAGTCAGCTAACAAGTTGTGGGTTGTTAAGTTAGTCTAGCAGACAGCTATCTACACCTGTAGGATCATGGTTAAATTACCAGTGGGCCCCCATTGATTTCGTAAATCCATCTCACTCAGATAGTGACTTACAAAATCAATGTTATTAAAAATTGCAAACATTTCTCTCCGCCCCAAAATGACTAGAATTACAGCTTTAGAACTGCTGAATGTTCTCTACGCTCCATGGCAACGTGTAGAATTGCAGCAACTTGCTTTAGAACTGCTAAATGTTCTCTACGCTCCATGGCAACGTGTAGAATTACAGCAACTTGCTTTAGAACTGCTAAATGTTCTCTACGCTCCATGGCAACGTGTAGAATTACAGCAACTTGCTTTAGAACTGCTAAATGTTCTCTACGCTCCATGGCAACGTGTAGAATTGCAGCAACTTGCTTTAGAACTGCTAAATGTTCTCTACGCTCCATGGCAACGTGTAGAATTGCAGCAACTTGCTTTAGAACTGCTAAATGTTCTCTACGCTCCATGGCAACGTGTAGAATTACAGCAACTTGCTTTAGAACTGCTAAATGTTCTCTACGCTCCATGGCAACGTGTAGAATTACAGCAACTTGCTTTAGAACTGCTAAATGTTCTCTACGCTCCATGGCAACGTGTAGAATTACAGCAACTTGCTTTAGAACTGCTGAATGTTCTCTACGCTCCATGGCAACGTGTAGAATTGCAGCAACTTGCTTTAGAACTGCTGAATGTTCTCTACGCTCCATGGCAACGTGTAGAATTGCAGCAACTTGCTTTAGAACTGCTGAATGTTCTCTACGCTCCATGGCAACGTGTAGAATTACAGCAACTTGCTTTAGAACTGCTGAATGTTCTCTACGCTCCATGGCAACGTGTAGCATTACAGCAACTTGCTTTAGAACTGCTGAATGTTCTCTACGCTCCATGGCAACGTGTAGAATTGCAGCAACTTGCTTTAGAACTGCTGAATGTTCTCTACGCTCCATGGCAACGTGTAGAATTGCAGCAACTTGCTTTAGAACTGCTGAATGTTCTCTACGCTCCATGGCAACGTGTAGAATTACAGCAACTTGCTTTAGAACTGCTGAATGTTCTCTACGCTCCATGGCAACGTGTAGCATTACAGTAAATTAATTATTAATTATTATTATTAACACTATTTTTCTTCTCCTCTGTCAAGAGGGGGGCGGCTAAAATGTTTTGCTCGCAAGGACCCCAAAAACGGTCAGGGTCGACTGCATGTATAGATGTGGGTATAGATGTGGGTATAGATGTGGGTATAGATGAGGATGTGGGTATAGATGTGGGTATAGATGAGGATGAGGGTACAGATGTGGGTACAGATGTGGGTCTAGATGAGGATGAGGGTACAGATGAGGGTATAGATGTGGGTATAGATGAGGATGTGGGTATAGATGTGAGTATAGATGAGGGTACAGATGTGGATATAGATGTGGGTATAGATGAGGGTACAGATGTGGGTATAGATGAGGATGTGGGTATAGATGTGGGTATAGATGAGGGTACACATGTGGGTATAGATGAGGATGAGGGTACAGATGTGGGTATAGATGAGGATGTGGGTATAGATGTGGGTATAGATGTGGGTATAGATGAGGGTACAGATGTGGGTATAGATGTGGATATAGATGTGGGTATAGATGTGGGTATAGATGAGGGTACAGATGTGGGTATAGATTTTTTTATTTTTTTATTTTTTTTATTTCACCTTTATTTAACCAGGTAGGCTAGTTGAGAACAAGTTCTCATTTGCAACTGCGACCTGGCCAAGATAAGGCATAGCAGTGTGAACAGACAACACAGAGTTACACATGGAGTAAACAATTAACAAGTCAATAACACAGTAGAAAAAAGGGGTATAGATGAGGGTACAGATGTGGGTATAGATGAGGATGTGGGTATAGATGTGGGTATAGATGAGGGTACAGATGAGGGTAGAGATGTGGGTATAGATGAGGATGAGGGTACAGATGTGGGTATAGATGTGGGAATAGATGTGGGTATAGAAGTGGGTATGGATGTGGGCATAGATGAGGGCATAGATGAGGGTATAGATGAGGGTATAGATGAGGGTATAGATGTGGGTATAGATGTGGGTATAGATGAGGGTATAGATGAGGGTATAGATGTGGGTATAGATGAGGGTATAGATGAGGGTATAGATGTGGGTATAGATGAGGGTATAGATGTTAGTATGGATGTGGGTATTGATGTGGGTACAGATGAGGGTATAGATGAGGGTATAGATGTTGGCCTCTCTCATCTTTTTAAGTGGGAGAACTTGCACAATTGGTGGCTGACTAAATACTGTTTTGCCCCACTGTATATAACAGCACGGAGGTGACCTACCTGTATAAGTCAGGTATATAACAGCACAGTGTTGACCTACCTGTATACAGTAACTCAGGTATATAACAGCACAGTGTTGACCTACCTGTATAAGTCAGGTATATAACAACACAGTGTTGACCTACCTGTATAAGTCAGGTATATAACAACACAGTGTTGACCTACCTGTACAAGTCAGGTATATAACAACACAGTGTTGACCTACCTGTATAAGTCAGGTATATAACAACACAGTGTTGACCTACCTGTATACAGTAACTCAGGTATATAACAGCACAGTGTTGACCTACCTGTATAAGTCAGGTATATAACAACACAGTGTTGACCTACCTGTATAAGTCAGGTATATAACAGCACAGTGTTGACCTACCTGTATAAGTCAGGTATATAACAACACAGTGTTGACCTACCTGTATAAGTCAGGTATATAACAACACAGTGTTGACCTACCTGTATAAGTCAGGTATATAACAACACAGTGTTGACCTACCTGTATACAGTAACTCAGGTATATAACAACACAGTGTTGACCTACCTGTATACAGTAACTCAGGTATATAACAGCACAGTGTTGACCTACCTGTATAAGTCAGGTATATAACAACACAGTGTTGACCTACCTGTATAAGTCAGGTATATAACAACACAGTGTTGACCTACCTGTATACAGTAACTCAGGTATATAACAACACAGTGTTGACCTACCTGTATACAGTAACTCAGGTATATAACAGCACAGTGTTGACCTACCTGTATACAGTAACTCAGGTATATAACAGCACAGTGTTGACCTACCTGTATAAGTCAGGTATATAACAACACAGTGTTGACCTACCTGTATAAGTCAGGTATATAACAGCACAGTGTTGACCTACCTGTATAAGTCAGGTATATAACAGCACAGTGTTGACCTACCTGTATACAGTAACTCAGGTATATAACAACACAGTGTTGACCTACCTGTATACAGTAACTCAGGTATATAACAACACAGTGTTGACCTACCTGTATACAGTAACTCAGGTATATAACAACACAGTGTTGACCTACCTGTATAACTCAGGTATATAACAGCACAGTGTTGACCTACCTGTATACAGTAACTCAGGTATATAACAACACAGTGTTGACCTACCTGTATACAGTAACTCAGGTATATAACAGCACAGTGTTGACCTACCTGTATACAGTAACTCAGGTATATAACAACACAGTGTTGACCTACCTGTATACAGTAACTCAGGTATATAACAGCACAGTGTTGACCTACCTGTATACAGTAACTCAGGTATATAACAACACAGTGTTGACCTACCTGTATAAGTCAGGTATATAACAGCACAGTGTTGACCTACCAGTATACAGTAACTCAGGTATATAACAGCACAGTGTTGACCTACCTGTATAAGTCAGGTATATAACAACACAGTGTTGACCTACCTGTATAAGTCAGGTATATAACAACACAGTGTTGACCTACCTGTATACAGTAACTCAGGTATATAACAGCACAGTGTTGACCTACCTGTATAAGTCAGGTATATAACAACACAGTGTTGACCTACCTGTATAAGTCAGGTATATAACAGCACAGTGTTGACCTACCTGTATAAGTCAGGTATATAACAACACAGTGTTGACCTACCTGTATAAGTCAGGTATATAACAGCACAGTGTTGACCTACCTGTATAAGTCAGGTATATAACAACACAGTGTTGACCTACCTGTATACAGTAACTCAGGTATATAACAACACAGTGTTGACCTACCTGTATACAGTAACTCAGGTATATAACAGCACAGTGTTGACCTACCTGTATAAGTCAGGTATATAACAACACAGTGTTGACCTACCTGTATAAGTCAGGTATATAACAGCACAGTGTTGACCTACCTGTATACAGTAACTCAGGTATATAACAGCACAGTGTTGACCTACCTGTATACAGTAACTCAGGTATATAACAACACAGTGTTGACCTACCTGTATACAGTAACTCAGGTATATAACAACACAGTGTTGACCTACCTGTATACAGTAACTCAGGTATATAACAGCACAGTGTTGACCTACCTGTATACAGTAACTCAGGTATATAACAGCACAGTGTTGACCTACCTGTATACAGTAACTCAGGTATATAACAGCACAGTGTTGACCTACCTGTATACAGTAACTCAGGTATATAACAACACAGTGTTGACCTACCTGTATAACTCAGGTATATAACAGCACAGTGTTGACCTACCTGTATACAGTAACTCAGGTATATAACAACACAGTGTTGACCTACCTGTATACAGTAACTCAGGTATATAACAGCACAGTGTTGACCTACCTGTATACAGTAACTCAGGTATATAACAACACAGTGTTGACCTACCTGTATAAGTCAGGTATATCACAGCACAGTGTTGACCTACCTGTATACAGTAACTCAGGTATATAACAGCACAGTGTTGACCTACCTGTATAAGTCAGGTATATAACAACACAGTGTTGACCTACCTGTATAAGTCAGGTATATAACAGCACAGTGTTGACCGACCTGTATAAGTCAGGTATATAACAACACAGTGTTGACCTACCTGTATAAGTCAGGTATATAACAACACAGTGTTGACCTACCTGTATAAGTCAGGTATATAACAACACAGTGTTGACCTACCTGTATACAGTAACTCAGGTATATAACAACACAGTGTTGACCTACCTGTATAAGTCAGGTATATAACAGCAAAGTGTTGACCTACCTGTATAAGTCAGGTATATAACAGCAAAGTGTTGACCTACCTGTATAAGTCAAGTATATAACAACACAGTGTTGACCTACCTGTATAAGTCAGGTATATAACAACACAGTGTTGACCTACCTGTATACAGTAACTCAGGTATATAACAACACAGTGTTGACCTACCTGTATACAGTAACTCAGGTATATAACAGCACAGTGTTGACCTACCTGTATACAGTAACTCAGGTATATAACAGCACAGTGTTGACCTACCTGTATAAGTCAGGTATATAACAACACAGTGTTGACCTACCTGTATAAGTCAGGTATATAACAGCACAGTGTTGACCTACCTGTATAAGTCAGGTATATAACAGCACAGTGTTGACCTACCTGTATACAGTAACTCAGGTATATAACAACACAGTGTTGACCTACCTGTATACAGTAACTCAGGTATATAACAACACAGTGTTGACCTACCTGTATACAGTAACTCAGGTATATAACAACACAGTGTTGACCTACCTGTATAACTCAGGTATATAACAGCACAGTGTTGACCTACCTGTATACAGTAACTCAGGTATATAACAACACAGTGTTGACCTACCTGTATACAGTAACTCAGGTATATAACAGCACAGTGTTGACCTACCTGTATACAGTAACTCAGGTATATAACAACACAGTGTTGACCTACCTGTATACAGTAACTCAGGTATATAACAGCACAGTGTTGACCTACCTGTATACAGTAACTCAGGTATATAACAACACAGTGTTGACCTACCTGTATAAGTCAGGTATATAACAGCACAGTGTTGACCTACCAGTATACAGTAACTCAGGTATATAACAGCACAGTGTTGACCTACCTGTATAAGTCAGGTATATAACAACACAGTGTTGACCTACCTGTATAAGTCAGGTATATAACAACACAGTGTTGACCTACCTGTATACAGTAACTCAGGTATATAACAGCACAGTGTTGACCTACCTGTATAAGTCAGGTATATAACAACACAGTGTTGACCTACCTGTATAAGTCAGGTATATAACAGCACAGTGTTGACCTACCTGTATAAGTCAGGTATATAACAACACAGTGTTGACCTACCTGTATAAGTCAGGTATATAACAGCACAGTGTTGACCTACCTGTATAAGTCAGGTATATAACAACACAGTGTTGACCTACCTGTATACAGTAACTCAGGTATATAACAACACAGTGTTGACCTACCTGTATACAGTAACTCAGGTATATAACAGCACAGTGTTGACCTACCTGTATAAGTCAGGTATATAACAACACAGTGTTGACCTACCTGTATAAGTCAGGTATATAACAGCACAGTGTTGACCTACCTGTATACAGTAACTCAGGTATATAACAGCACAGTGTTGACCTACCTGTATACAGTAACTCAGGTATATAACAACACAGTGTTGACCTACCTGTATACAGTAACTCAGGTATATAACAACACAGTGTTGACCTACCTGTATACAGTAACTCAGGTATATAACAGCACAGTGTTGACCTACCTGTATACAGTAACTCAGGTATATAACAGCACAGTGTTGACCTACCTGTATACAGTAACTCAGGTATATAACAGCACAGTGTTGACCTACCTGTATACAGTAACTCAGGTATATAACAACACAGTGTTGACCTACCTGTATAACTCAGGTATATAACAGCACAGTGTTGACCTACCTGTATACAGTAACTCAGGTATATAACAACACAGTGTTGACCTACCTGTATACAGTAACTCAGGTATATAACAGCACAGTGTTGACCTACCTGTATACAGTAACTCAGGTATATAACAACACAGTGTTGACCTACCTGTATAAGTCAGGTATATAACAGCACAGTGTTGACCTACTTGTATAAGTCAAGTATATAACAGCACAGTGTTGACCTACCTGTATACAGTAACTCAGGTATATAACAACACAGTGTTGACCTACCTGTATAAGTCAGGTATATCACAGCACAGTGTTGACCTACCTGTATACAGTAACTCAGGTATATAACAGCACAGTGTTGACCTACCTGTATAAGTCAGGTATATAACAACACAGTGTTGACCTACCTGTATAAGTCAGGTATATAACAGCACAGTGTTGACCGACCTGTATAAGTCAGGTATATAACAACACAGTGTTGACCTACCTGTATAAGTCAGGTATATAACAACACAGTGTTGACCTACCTGTATAAGTCAGGTATATAACAACACAGTGTTGACCTACCTGTATACAGTAACTCAGGTATATAACAACACAGTGTTGACCTACCTGTATAAGTCAGGTATATAACAGCAAAGTGTTGACCTACCTGTATAAGTCAAGTATATAACAGCACAGTGTTGACCTACCTGTATACAGTAACTCAGGTATATAACAACACAGTGTTGACCTACCTGTATAAGTCAGGTATATCACAGCACAGTGTTGACCTACCTGTATACAGTAACTCAGGTATATAACAGCACAGTGTTGACCTACCTGTATAAGTCAGGTATATAACAGCACAGTGTTGACCTACCTGTATAAGTCAGGTATATAACAACACAGTGTTGACCTACCTGTATAAGTCAGGTATATAACAACACAGTGTTGACCTACCTGTATACAGTAACTCAGGTATATAACAGCACAGTGTTGACCTACCTGTATAAGTCAGGTATATAACAACACAGTGTTGACCTACCTGTATACAGTAACTCAGGTATATAACAGCACAGTGTTGACCTACCTGTATACAGTAACTCAGGTATATAACAACACAGTGTTGACCTACCTGTATAAGTCAGGTATATAACAGCACAGTGTTGACCTACCTGTATAAGTCAGGTATATAACAACACAGTGTTGACCTACCTGTATAAGTCAGGTATATAACAGCACAGTGTTGACCTACCTGTATAAGTCAGGTATATAACAGCACAGTGTTGACCTACCTGTATAAGTCAGGTATATAACAACACAGTGTTGACCTACCTGTATAAGTCAGGTATATAACAGCACAGTGTTGACCTACCTGTATAAGTCAGGTATATAACAGCACAGTGTTGACCTACCTGTATAAGTCAGGTATATAACAACACAGTGTTGACCTACCTGTATAAGTCAGGTATATAACAACACAGTGTTGACCTACCTGTATAAGTCAGGTATATAACAACACAGTGTTGACCTACCTGTATAAGTCAGGTATATAACAGCACAGTGTTGACCTACCTGTATACAGTAACTCAGGTATATAACAACACAGTGTTGACCTACCTGTATACAGTAACTCAGGTATATAACAGCACAGTGTTGACCTACCTGTATACAGTAACTCAGGTATATAACAGCACAGTGTTGACCTACCTGTATACAGTAACTCAGGTATATAACAGCACAGTGTTGACCTACCTGTATACAGTAACTCAGGTATATAACAACACAGTGTTGACCTACCTGTATACAGTAACTCAGGTATATAACAGCACAGTGTTGACCTACCTGTATAAGTCAGGTATATAACAGCACAGTGTTGACCTACCTGTATAAGTCAGGTATATAACAGCACAGTGTTGACCTACCTGTATAAGTCAGGTATATAACAGTGAGGAAGACTGCTCCAGCAGCCAGAGAGACCCCCAGGAAGAACAGGGTCTGGAACTCCTGTCTGGTCAGTCTGTCTTTCAGGTACTGGAGGAAGGCATAGGCCTGGAGCAACGCAAACACACCTGGTAGAGAGAGGGGGAGGAGAGGAGAGAGAGAGAGGGGGGAGGAGAGGAGAGATGAGAGAGAGAGAGGTGAGGAGAGAGAGAAAGATGGGAGAGGCAAGGAGAGATGAGAGAGAGAGGTGAGGAGAGAGGAGAGCGAAAGAGGCGGGAGGAGAAAGGAGAGAGAAAGAGGGGGGAGGTGAGGAGAGAGAGAGCGAGAGAGAAAGGGGGGAGAGGAAAGAGAAGGAGGTGGCGAGGAGAAAGAGAGGGAGAGGGGGGAGGAGAGAGAGAGAGAGAGAGGGGGGAGGAGAGAGAGAGAGAGAGAGGGGGGAGTTGTTGTTCTGGTTCTGGACTCCAGCACTTTGGATTTAAAATGATACAATGACTATGAGTTTAAAGACTCATATTTAAGAGGATGAACCGTTCAAAATAATAAAAACTTTGTAACATCGTCCTCTCATTTTACAGGACCACAAATATTGGGACAAATTTCACAAATGTGTATTAAAGTAGTCAAAAGTGTAGTATTTGTCCCCCTGTATTCACAGCAATGACTCCATCCAGATGGTGACTTTTACGGATAATCCTGAGTGAATCAGGAGTGAGAAAATTAGATGCTCAAATATCATACCCTCCAGTAACCCCCCAAAAATGCTAAGCTCCCCTGTTAAAACAACCCAAAAAACAGTCACTGTCCCAATACTTTTGGAGCTCACTGTATCACAATATCTGTCTCCCTATATAATCTGTACATGGCAATCAATCGATCGATCATCCATCCATCCATCCATCCATCCATCCATCCATCCATCCATCCATCTATCTATCTATCTGATCAGTTGTCTGGAGCTGGGGTTGATAACAGGAAACGTCCAGAGTGAACTCTGTACAAGGGCAGCATCAGGGTGTGACATCACGGTCCCAGGTAATTGGCCCTTACCTGCTGCAGCCATGTGTTCGCTGGTCCTGATTGGCTGGAACCCCACAAAGGGGATCTGCATGGAGAGCACCAGACCAACGATGTAGAACGTACTGTAAGCTGTGGAGACAGACAGGGTTAAGACACCAGAGACAGAGAGTAAGAGACAGACAGGGTTAACACACCAGAGACAGACAGGGTTAACACGCCAGAGACAGAGAGTAAGAGACAGACAGGGTTAAGACACCAGAGACAGAGAGTAAGAGACAGACAGGGTTAACACACCAGAGACAGACAGGGTTAACACGCCAGAGACAGAGAGTAAGAGACAGACAGGGTTAACACACCAGAGACAGACAGGGTTAACACACCAGAGACAGAGAGTAAGAGACAGACAGGGTTAACACACCAGAGACAGAGAGTAAGAGATCCTCACAGAGACCATTATGCCTGCATCCTCACAGAGAGAAACCATTATGCCTGCATCCTCACAGAGAGAAACCATTCAGCCTGCATCCTCACAGAGAGAAACCATTCAGCCTGCATCCTCACAGTGTAACGGTTTACTGTATGAGAAGGAGAGTCGGACCAAAATGCGGCGTGTAGATTGCGATCCATGTTTATTAAACAAACGTAAAACACGAATCAAAATACAAACACTACAAAATAATAAACGTAATGAAAACCGAAACAGCCTAAACTGGTGCAAACTAACACTAAGGACAATCACCCACAAACACACAGTGAAACCCAGGCTACCTAAATATGGTTCCCAATCAGAGACAATGACTAACACCTGCCTCTGATTGAGAACCATATCAGGCCAGACATAGAAATAGACAAACAAGACATCCAACATAGAATGCCCACCCAGTTCACGTCCTGACCAACACTAAAACAAGGAAAACACACACGAACGATGGTCAGAACGTGACAGTACCCCCCCTCCAAGGTGCGGACTCCGGACGCACAACTTAAACCTATGGGGGAGGGTGTGGGTGGGCATCTGTCCGCGGTGGCGGCTCTGGCGCTGGACGTGGACCCCACTCCATGACAGTTTTAATCCCCCTCCTAAACGTCCCTAAATAGGTTACCCACCACAATGATAACATGGGACAGAGGGACAGCTCGGGACAGAGGTAACTCGGGACAGATAGGTAGCTCAGCACTGAGAGGAAGCTCAGCACTGAGAAGAAGCTCAGCACTGAGAGGAAGCCCAGGCAGGTAGTAGAAACTACCAGAACCTGGCTGGCTGGCGGTTTCAGCAGATCCTGGTCGGCTGGCGGTTTCAGCAGATCCTGGTCGACTAGCAGATCTGGGAGAATCTGGTCGACTGGCGGATCTGGGAGAATCTGGTCGACTGGCGGATCTGGGAGAATCTGGTCGACTGGCGGATCTGGGAGAATCTGGTCGACTGGCGGATCTGGGAGAATCTGGTCGACTGGCGGATCTGGGAGAATCTGGTCGACTGGCGGATCTGGGAGAATCTGGACGACTGGCGGATCTGGGAGAATCTGGACGACTGGCAGATCTGAGAGAGTCTGGACGACTGGCAGATCTGAGAGAGTCTGGACGACTGGCAGATCTGGAAGAGTCTGGTCGACTGGCAGATCTGGAAGAGTCTGGTCGACTGGCAGATCTGGAAGAGTCTGGTCGACTGGCAGATCTGGAAGAGTCTGGTCGACTGGCAGATCTGGAAGAGTCTGGTCGACTGGCAGATCTGGAAGAGTCTGGACGACTGGCAGATCTGGAAGAGTCTGGACGACTGGCAGATCTGGAAGAGTCTGGACGACTGGCAGATCTGGAAGAGTCTGGACGACTGGCAGATCTGGAAGAGTCTGGACGACTGGCCGATCTGGAAGAGTCTGGTCGACTGGCAGCTCTGTCTGCTCCATGCTGACTGGCAGCTCTGGCTGCTCCATGCTGACCGGCTGCTCCATGCTGACTGGCAGCTCTGGCTGCTCCATGCTGACTGGCTGCTCTGGCTGCTCCATGCTGACTGGCTGCTCTGGCTGCTCCATGCTGACTGGCTGCTCCATGCTGACTGGCTGCTCCATGCTGACTGGCGGCCCTGGCTGCTCCATGCTGACTGGCGGCCCTGGCTGCTCCATGCTGACTGGCGGCCCTGGCTGCTCCATGCTGACTGGCGGCCCTGGCTGCTCCATGCTGACTGGCGGCCCTGGCTGCTCCATGCTGACTGGCGGCCCTGGCTGCTCCATGCAGACTGGCAGCTCTGGCGGCTCCTTGCAGACTGGCAGCTCTGGCGGCTCCTTGCAGACTGGCAGCTCTGGCGGCTCCTTGCAGACAGGCAGCTCTGGCGGCTCCTTGCAGACTGGCAGCTCCATGCAGACTGGCAGCTCCATGCAGACTGGCAGCTCCATGCAGACTGGCAGCTCCTTGCAGACTGGCAGCTCCTTGCAGACTGGCAGCTCCTTGCAGACTGGCAGCTCCTTGCAGACTGGCAGCTCCTTGCTAACTGGCAGCTCTAAGCTAACTGGCAGCTCTATGCTAACTGGCAGCTCTGAACAGGCGGAAGACTCCGGCAGCGCTGTAGAGGCGGAAAGCTCTGACAGCGCTAAACAGGCGGGAGACTCCGACAGCGCTGGAGAGGAGGAGGGCTCCGACAGCGCTGGACAGGCGAGGCGCACTGTAGGCCTGATGCGTGGTACTGGCACTGGTGGTACTGGGCCAAGGACACGCACAGGAAGCCTGGTGCGGGGAGCTGCTACCGGAGGGCTGGTGTGTGGAGGTGGTACTGGAAAAACCGGACCGTGCAGGCGCACTGGAGCTCTTGAGCACCGAGCCTGCCCAACCTTACCTGGTTGAATGCTCACGGTCGCCCTGCCAGTGCGGCGAGGTGGAATAGCCCGCACTGGGCTATGCAGGCGAACCGGAGACACCGAGCGCAAGGCTGGTGCCATGTAAGCCGGCCCAAGGAGACGCACTGGGGACCAGCTGCGTAGAGCCGGCTTCATGGCATTAGGCTCGACGCTCAATCTAGCCCGGCAGACACGCGGAGCTGGAATATACCGCACCGGGCTATGCACCCGCACTGGAGACACCGTGCGCACCACTGCATAACACGGTGCCTGTCCGGTCTCTCTAGCCCCCCGGTAAGCACAGGGAGTCTGCTCAGGTCTCCTACCTGGCATAGCCATACTCCCTGTTAGCCCCCCCCCAATAAATTTTTGGGGCTGCCTCTCAGGCTTCCATCCGCGTCGCCGTGCTGCCTTCTCATACCAGCGCCTCTCTGCTTTCACCGCCTCCATTCTACGGTAACCCTCCTCGCACTGCTCCAGCGAATCCCAGGCGGGCTCCGGCACTCTCCCTGGGTCGGCCGCCCACCTGTCGATCTCCTCCCAAGTAGTATACTCCATACTGTACTCCTCCTTGGGCTGTTCCTGTTGTTTCTTCTCCCTCTGCACCTTAGTGCGGCTACACTCCCCTGGTTTAGCCCAGGGTCCTCTCCCGTCGAGGATTTCCTCCCATGTCCAGAAATCCTTATTGCGCTTCTCCTCGCGCTGCTCCTGCCTGTTGACACGCTGCTTGGTCCGTTGGTGGTGGGTGATTCTGTAACGGTTTACTGTATGAGAAGGAGAGTCGGACCAAAATGCGGCGTGTAGATTGCGATCCATGTTTATTAAACAAACGTAAAACACGAATCAAAATACAAACACTACAAAATAATAAACGTAATGAAAACCGAAACAGCCTAAACTGGTGCAAACTAACACTAAGGACAATCACCCACAAACACACAGTGAAACCCAGGCTACCTAAATATGGTTCCCAATCAGAGACAATGACTAACACCTGCCTCTGATTGAGAACCATATCAGGCCAGACATAGAAATAGACAAACAAGACATCCAACATAGAATGCCCACCCAGTTCACGTCCTGACCAACACTAAAACAAGGAAAACACACACGAACGATGGTCAGAACGTGACACACAGAGAGAAACCATTATGCCTGCATCCTCACAGAGACCATTGGGAGCTTGGTCGCAAATGGGTCTTCCAAATGGACAATGACCCCAAGCATACTTCCAAAGTTGTGGCAAAATGTCTTAAGGACAACAAAGTCAAGGTATTGGAGTGGCCACCACAAAGCCCTGAACTCAATCCTATAAAAAAAATTGTGGGCAGAACTGAAAAGCGTGTGTAAGCAAGCAGACTTACAAACCTGACTCAGTTTCATCAGCTCTGTCAGGAGGAATGGGCCAAAATTCACCAACTTATTGTGGGAAGCTTGTGGAAGGCTACCCGAAACGTTTGACCCAAGTTAAACAATTGAAAGGCAATGCTACCAAATACTAACTGAGTGTATGTAAACTTCTGACCCAATGGGAATGTGAGGAAAGAAATAAAAGCTGAAACAAATCATTCTCTCTACTATTATTCTGACATTTCACATTCTTAAAATAAAGTGGTGATCCTAACTGACCTAAAACAGAACATTTATAACTCGTATTAAATGTCAGGAATTGTGAAAAACTGAGTTGAAATGTATTTGGCTAAAATGTACGTAAACTAACGACTTCAACTGTACCTGTCAGACCATAGGGCACTGGTCAAAAGTAGTGCACTCTAAAGGGAGAAGGGAGATATTTGGGACGCACTTTTTCAATTACCACGCCCATGAAGGCTTCTACAGCTGCTACTGCTTTCTGGAACAACCCAAACCCTTAACCTAGTTACCTCTAATCCTAATAGGTTAGTCCAAGTTGCCGTACGGGGCAGAGCAGGACAGGGTGTGTCCCAACTAGCACCCTATTCTATATATAGTGCACTACCGTTGACAAGAACCCTGAGGGAACACTGTGGGACAGCCATGAGACCAGGCATCCATCAGAGATGTGTGTGTGTGTGTGTGTG
>NW_027257936.1:155000-180000 GCF_045791955.1 Oncorhynchus clarkii lewisi | reverse complement strand
TGAACAGTAGAGACATAGAGCAGCTGCATATTGAACAGTAGAGACATAGAGCAGCTGCATATTGAACAGTAGAGACATAGAGCAGCTGCATATTGAACAGTAGAGACATAGAGCAGCTGCATATTGAACAGTAGAGACATAGAGCAGCTGCATATTGAACAGTAGAGACATAGAGCAGCTGCATATTGAACAGTAGAGACATAGAGCAGCTGCATATTGAACAGGGACAGTAGAGACATAGAGCAGCTGCATATTGAACAGTAGAGACATAGAGCAGCTGCATATTGAACAGGGACAGTAGAGACATAGAGCAGCTGCATATTGAACAGTAGAGACATAGAGCAGCTGCATATTGAACAGGGACAGTAGAGACATAGAGCAGCTGCATATTGAACAGTAGAGACATAGAGCAGCTGCATATTGAACAGTAGAGACATAGAGCAGCTGCATATTGAACAGGGACAGTAGAGACATAGAGCAGCTGCATATTGAACAGTAGAGACATAGAGCATCTGCATATTGAACAGTAGAGACATAGAGCAGCTGCATATTGAACAGTAGAGACATAGAGCAGCTGCATATTGAACAGTAGAGACATAGAGCAGCTGCATATTGAACAGGGACAGTAGAGACATAGAGTAGCTGCATATTGAACAGTAGAGACATAGAACAGCTGCATATTGAACAGTAGAGACATAGAGCAGCTGCATATTGAACAGTAGAGACATAGAGCAGCTGCATATTGAACAGTAGAGACATAGAGCAGCTGCATATTGAACAGTAGAGACATAGAGCAGCTGCATATTGAACAGTAGAGACATAGAGCAGCTGCATATTGAACAGGGACAGTAAATTATTCATGGTTTTTCCTTAACGACCTGCTAGATCGCTACACTACACAGCATTAGCGCAATTCAAACTAGAGATCTGTAGCTCACAGAACCAGACATCTTAGGCTGTGTGTGTGTGTGTGTGTGTGTGTGTGTGTGTGTGTGTGTGTGTGTGTGTGTGTGTGTGTGTGTGTGTGTGTGTGTGTGTGTGTGTGTGTGTGTGTGTACGATGTGTTGTGTGTGTGTAACATAGAGTTTATAAGGCTTGACTTAAACAAGTCTGACTTACAACCTAGGATTGGACATATGATAATTAAATGACCCACAAAAGCCAGTGAGACATTAAAACAGATTAAATAAAGTCAACAACAGGAAGAGTAATGTATCTGGGGTACGTTGCCACGGTTACAACACTTAGATAGGTACAGCTGGGATTAATGATGAGAGAGCTGGTCGGTTTGCCCTATTTGATGTTTGTTTGTTTACTCTGTGTTAAGGCAAGAAAGAGATGGCTGGGGATTCAGCAGTTCAAAACAGCCTTTAGCCTTCAGCCTTCACACACACACACACACACACACACACACGCACACACGCACACACGCACACACGCACATACGCACACGCACACACACACACACACACACACACACACACACACACGCACACACGCACATACGCACACGCACTCTACATGTACACCAGTATTGGAGCCAAACTTTATTTTTTTATCTATTAATTAACTGATGTCAGTTTGATATCAGATATTAACTATACACTACACTGTCTTTGATGTCTGTCTGTGTTAGTCTGTCGCTGCTCAGTCAGACCTCCATCTAGTTAAAGACAGGAGCGTCTCCAGGTCATTGATGACTGTCTGTCTGTGTTAGTCTGTCGCTGCTCAGTCAGACCTCCATCTAGTTAAAGACAGGAGCATCTCCAGGTCATTGATGACTGTCTGTGTTAGTCTGTCGCTGCTCAGTCAGACCTCCATCTAGTTAAAGACAGGAGCATCTCCAGGTCATTGATGACTGTCTGTGTTAGTCTGTCGCTGCTCAGTCAGACCTCCATCTAGTTAAAGACAGGAGCATCTCCAGGTCATTGATGTCTGTCTGTCTGTGTTAGTCAGTCGCTGCTCAGTCAGACCTCCATCTAGTTAAAGACAGGAGCATCTCCAGGTCATTGATGACTGTCTGTGTTAGTCTGTCGCTGCTCAGTCAGACCTCCATCTAGTTAAAGACAGGAGCATCTCCAGGTCATTGATGTCTGTCTGTCTGTGTTAGTCAGTCGCTGCTCAGTCAGACCTCCATCTAGTTAAAGACAGGAGCGTCTCCAGGTATTTGGGAAGAGGCCTGGCAGATATAGAACAGCTGAATGGGAGGGTTTTGATAGTTGGATGTTCAATGTTTAGCTGCATGTGTAGCAGAGGTTGTTTGGTGACCTGAAAACGTGTGATGAGTAACCTTGTCCCAGAACTAATGCCTAAACTGAACTGACCCCAAATCTGCCCTGGAAAAGCACTAATTAAATCCTGCAGTGTGTCTGTGTGTGCGTTTGGGTTTAATACCGGTGACTGGTATCCCGGCACTTCCCCGACCAAGCTCCTTCCCGTTTTCCCATGAAAAATAATGATGGGTCACATGGACCAATAACATAAAGAAATATATGAAATTACTAATGCAAAAAATACTAAATATGTACGTGTGAAAAGCTGCATAGCTACCCAAACCTGAGACCATGGATAAATGGTCAGTATCCACCCAAACCTGAGACCATGGATATATGTCAGTATCCACCCAAACCTGAAACCATGGATATATGTCAGTATCCAACCAAACCTGAAACCATGGATATATGTCAGTATCCACCCAAACCATGGATATATGTCAGTATCCACCCAAACCATGGATATATGTCAATATCCACCCAAACCATGGATATATGTCAGTATCCACCCAAACCATGGATATATGTCAGTATCCACCCAAACCATGGATATATGTCAGTATTAACCCAAACCATGGATATATGTCAGTATCCACCCAAACCATGGATATATGTCAGTATCCACCCAAACCATGGATATATGTCAGTATCCACACAAACCATGGATATATGTCAGTATCCACCCAAACCTGAGACCATGGATATATGTCAGTATCCACACAAACCATGGATATATGTCAGTATCCACCCAAACCATGGATATATGTCAGTATCCACCCAAACCTGAAACCATGGATATTTGTCAGTATCCACCCAAACCTGAAACCATGGATATATGTCAGTATCCACCCAAACCATGGATACATGTCAGTATCCACCCAAACCAGAGACCATGGATATATGTCAGTATCCACCCAAACCATGGATATATGTCAGTATCCACCCAAACCATGGATATATGTCAGTATCCACCCAAACCATGGATATATGTCAGTATCCACCCAAACCAGAAACCATGGATACATGTCAGTATCCACCCAAACCATGGATATATGTCAGTATCCACCCAAACCTGAAACCATGGATATATGTCAGTATCCACCCAAACCATGGATACATGTCAGTATCCACCCAAACCAGAGACCATGGATATATGTCAGTATCCACCCAAACCATGGATATATGTCAGTATCCACCCAAACCATGGATATATGTCAGTATCCACCCAAACCATGGATATATGTCAGTATCCACCCAAACCATGGATATATGTCAGTATCCACCCAAACCTGAAACCATGGATATATGTCAGTATCCACCTAAACCATGGATATATGTCAGTATCCACCTAAACCATGGATATATGTCAGTATCCACCCAAACCATGGATATATGTCAGTATCCACCCAAACCATGGATATATGTCAGTATCCACCCAAACCATGGATATATGTCAGTATCCACCCAAACCATGGATATATGTCAGTATCCACCCAAACCAGAAACCATGGATACATGTCAGTATCCACCCAAACCATGGATATATGTCAGTATCCACCCAAACCTGAAACCATGGATATATGTCAGTATCCACCCAAACCTGAAACCATGGATACATGTCAGTATCCACCCAAACCATGGATATATGTCAGTATCCACCCAAACCTGAAACCATGGATATATGTCAGTATCCACCCAAACCTGAAACCATGGATATATGTCAGTATCCACCTAAACCATGGATATATGTCAGTATCCACCTAAACCATGGATATATGTCAGTATCCACCCAAACCATGGATATATGTCAGTATCCACCCAAACCATGGATATATGTCAGTATCCACCCAAACCATGGATATATGTCAGTATCCACCCAAACCATGGATATATGTCAGTATCCACCCAAACCATGGATATATGTCAGTATCCACCCAAACCATGGATATATGTCAGTATCCACCCAAACCTGAAACCATGGATATATGTCAGTATCCACCCAAACCATGGATATATGTCAGTATCCACCCAAACCATGGATATATGTCAGTATCCACCCAAACCAGAAACCATGGATATATGTCAGTATCCACCCAAACCATGGATATATGTCAGTATCCACCCAAACCTGAAACCATGGATATATGTCAGTATCCACACAAACCTGAAACCATGGATATATGTCAGTATCCACCCAAACCATGGATATATGTCAGTATCCACACAAACCTGAAACCATGGATATATGTCAGTATCCACACAAACCATGGATACATGTCAGTATCCACCCAAACCATGGATACATGTCAGTATCCACCCAAACCATGGATATATGTCAGTATCCACCCAAACCATGGATACATGTCAGTATCCACCCAAACCATGGATATATGTCAGTATCCACCCAAACCATGGATATATGTCAGTATCCACCCAAACCTGAAACCATGGATATACAGGGCCTTGCGAAAGTTTTCGGCCCCCTTGAACTTTGCGACCTTTTGCCACATTTCAGGCTTCAAACATAAAGATATAAAACTGTATTTTGTGTTTACGGACATATTCAATCTCTCCCTATCCCAGTCTGCTGTGCCCACATGAATCAAGATGGCCACCATTCTTGGGTAAAGGAACAAAGCAAAGATAATTGAACTAAATGACTATCGCCCCGTAGAACTCACTTCTGTCATCATGAAGTGCTTTGAGAGACTAGTCAAGGATCCTATCACCTCCACCCTACCGGCCACCCTAGACACACTTCAGTTTGCTTACTGCCCCAAAAGATCCACAGACGATGCAATTGCAATCGTACTGCACACTGCCATAACCCATCAATACCCATGTTGCTGTTCATTGACTACAGCTCAGAATTCAACACCATAGTACCCTCCATCACCTATTAAAGCTCGAGGCCCTGGGTCTGAACCCCTCCCTGTGCAACTGGGTCCTGGATTTCCTAACGGGCCACCCCCAGGCAGTGAAGGTTGGAAACAACACTGGCGTCCCACAAGGGTGCGTGCTCAGCCCCCTCCAGTACTCCCTGTTCACCCACGACTGCGTGGCCACGCAAGCCTCCAACTCAATCGTCAAGTTTGCAGATGACACAACAGTAGTAGGCTTGATGAGACGGCCTACAGGGAGGAGGTGAGGGCCCTGGGAGAGTGGTGGCAGGAAAATAACCTCTCCCTCAACGTCAAGAAAAAACAAAACAAAACAAAGGAGCTGATCGTGGACTTCAGGGAACAGCAGAGGGAACACGACCCCTATCCACAGATGACGTGACGCAGTGGAGAAGGTGGAAAGCTTCAAGTTCCTCGGTGTACACATCACTGACAAACTGAAATGGTCCACCCACACAAACAGTGTGATGAAGAAGTCCCAACAGCGCCTCTTCAACCTCAGGAGGCTGAAGAAATTCGGATTGGCCCCCAAGACCCTCAGAAACCTTTACAGATGCACAATTGAGAGCAACCTGTCGGGCTGCATCACCGCCTGGTACAGCAACAGCACCGCCTGCAACCGCAGGGCTCGTCAGAGGGTGGCACGGTCTGCCCAACGCATCATCGGGGGAAAACTACCTGCCCTCCAGGACACCTACACCACCCGATGTCACAGGAAGGCCAAAAAGATAATTAAGGACAAAAACCACCCGAGCCACTGCCTGTTCACCCCGCTATCATCCAGAAGGTGTGTCTCTACTAACCCATAGATAATGTCAACTGGAGAGTGTGTCTCTACTAACCCATAGATAATATGTAAACAGGAGGGTGTGTCTCTACTAACCCGTAGATAATATGTCAACTGGAGGGTGTGTCTCTATTAACCCATAGATAATATGTCAACTGGAGGATGTGTCTCTACTAACCCATAGATAATATATCAACTGGAGGGTGGGTCTCTACTAACCCATAGATAATATGTCAACTGGAGGGTGTGTCTCTACTAACCCATAGATAATATGTCAACTGGAGGGTGTGTCTCTACTAACACATAGATAATATGTCAACTGGAGGGTGTGTCTCTTTTAACCCATAGATAATATGTAACCTGGAGGGTGTGTCTACTAACCCATAGATAATATGTAAATTGGAGGGTGTGTCTCTACTAACCCATAGATAATATGTCAACTGGAGGGTGTGTCTCTACTAACCCATAGATAATATGTCAACTGGAGGGTGTGTCTCTACTAACCCATAGATAATATGTCAACTGGAGGATGTGTCTCTACTAACCCATAGATAATATGTCAACTGGAGGGTGTGTCTCAACTAACCCATAGAAAATATGTCAACTGGAGGGTGTGTCTCTACTAACCCATAGATAATATGTAACCTGGAGGGTGTGTCTCTACTAACCCATAGATAATATGTCAACTGGAGGGTGTGTCTCTACCAACCCATAGATAATATGTCAAATGGAGGGTGTCTCTACTAACCCATAGATAATATGTCAACTGGAGGGTGTGTCTCTACTAACACATAGATCATATGTCAACTGGAGGGTGTGTCTATTAACCCATAGATAATATGTCAACTGGAGGGTGTGTCTCTACTAACCCATAGATAATATGTCAACTGGAGGGTGTGTCTCTACTAACCCATAGATAATATGTTAACTGGAGGGTGTGTCTCTACTAACCCATAGATAATGTCAACTGGAGGGTGTGTCTACTAACCCATAGATAATATGTCAACTGGAGGGTGTGTCTACTAACCCATAGATAATATGTAACCTGGAGGGTGTGTCTAATAACCCATAGATAATATGTCAACTGAAGGGTGTGTCTACTAACCCATAGAAAATATGTCAACTGGAGGGTGTGTCTCTACTAACCCATAGATAGTAGGTAAACTGGAGGGCAAAGATGGCGATGCCCTCATTGTCGAAGGAGCCCGCCACGGAGCGGGAGATGTAACCAGGGACAATAGCGATGAAGCACGCCGCCAGAAGCCCCGCCCCCTGGTTCCAGAGCTCGCGGGTCAGCAGGAAGGTGGAGATGGACGTGAGGCCGCTGAAGACGGGCGCCAGGAACACACACACGTCTCTGATGTGCACCGTGATGTGGAGCAGGTTTAGAACATAGTGGATGAGACCAGCTGTTACCATCAGACCTGGGTAAACCTGGAGAGAGAGAGAGACCAGCTGTTACCATCAGACCTGGGTAAACCTGGAGAGAGAGAGACCAGCTGTTACCATCAGACCTGGGTAAACCTGGAGAGAGAGAGAGACCAGCTGTTACCATCAGACCTGGGTAAACCTGGAGAGAGAGAGACCAGCTGTTACCATCAGACCTGGGTAAACCTGGAGAGAGAGAGAGACCAGCTGTTACCATCAGACCTGGGTAAACCTGGAGAGAGAGAGACCAGCTGTTACCATCAGACCTGGGTAAACCTGGAGAGAGAGAGAGACCAGCTGTTACCATCAGACCTGGGTAAACCTGGAGAGAGAGAGACCAGCTGTTACCATCAGACCTGGGTAAACCTGGAGAGAGAGAGAGAGACCAGCTGTTACCATCAGACCTGGGTAAACCTGGAGAGAGAGAGAGACCAGCTGTTACCATCAGACCTGGGTAAACCTGGAGAGAGAGAGAGAGAGAGAGAGACCAGCTGTTACCATCAGACCTGGGTAAACCTGGAGAGAGAGAGAGACCAGCTGTTACCATCAGACCTGGGTAAACCTGGAGAGAGAGAGAGAGACCAGCTGTTACCATCAGACCTGGGTAAACCTGGAGAGAGAGAGAGACCAGCTGTTACCATCAGACCTGGGTAAACCTGGAGAGAGAGAGAGACCAGCTGTTACCATCAGACCTGGGTAAACCTGGAGAGAGAGAGACCAGCTGTTACCATCAGACCTGGGTAAACCTGGAGAGAGAGAGAGAGACCAGCTGTTACCATCAGACCTGGGTAAACCTGGAGAGAGAGAGAGACCAGCTGTTACCATCAGACCTGGGTAAACCTGGAGAGAGAGAGAGACCAGCTGTTACCATCAGACCTGGGTAAATCTAGAGAGAGAGAGAGAGAGAGAGAGAGAGAGAGAGAGAGAGAGAGAGAGAGAGAGACCAGCGGTTACCATCAGACCTGGGTAAACCTAGAGAGAGAGAGATAGAGAGAGAGAGAGAGAGAGAGAGAGAGAGAGAGAGAGAGAGAGAGAGAGAGACAGAGAGACCAGCTGATATCATCAGACCTGAGTAAACCTTGGGGGAGACAGAGGGGACTAAAATAGGATAAATCCAAGACCGAGAAAGAGAGAGAAAGAGAGAGAGCAGGATCGAGAGAGCAGGATCGAGAGAGAGCAGGATCGAGAGGGAGAGGGAGAGAGCAGGAGACAGAGAGAAAACAACAGAGAGAGAGAGAAAGAGAGAGAAACAGAGCTATTTTCCTCTCCTAATCCACCACTCACCGTGCCCAGTGGGTACCAGGCCAGAGAAACAGAGAGCTGTTTTCCTCTCCTAATCCCATCCACTCACAATGCATAGTGGGTACAGGGCCCACAATCACAATACACTTGAGTTATTCCACTCACCGTGCCACCCACTATCCTGCCCAGTGGGTACCAGGCCCTGTCATCGAACCAGTTGAGGAAGTCGTAGAAGCCGTTGATGGTCAGATGGTGAGTAGATCTGTAGTTGAACCTGAAACACAGGAGACAGAGAGACACACTGTTAGTATGGAAGACATGAACACAACCACATCAGTACACCACTACTACACTATACCACTACAACACTACACCACTACTACACTATACCACTATACCACTACTACACCACTACACTACTACTACAACACTATACCACTACTACACTACACCACTACAATACACTACTACACTACACCACTACAATACACTACTACACTATACCACTACAACACTATACCGCTACTACACCACTACACTACTACAATACACTACTACACCACTACTACACCACTACAATACACTACTACAACACCACACCACTACAACACTACTACACTACACCACTACACTACTACTACCACACCACTACAACACTACTACACTACACCACTACACTACTACTACTACACCACTAGAATACACTACTACAACACTATACACTACACTACCACACTACAACACCACACCACTACAACACTACACTACTACACCACTACAATACACTACTACAACACTATACCGCTACTACACCACTACACTACACTACTACACTACTACGCTACACCACTACTACTACACCACTACAACACTACACCACTACACTACACCACTACTACACTACACTACTACTACACTACAACACTACACTACTACACTACACCACTACCACACTACACCACTACTACCACACTACACCACTACAACACTACACCACTACACCACTACTACTACAACACTACACTACTACTACACTACACCACTACACCACTACACCACTACACCACTACTACACCACACCACTACAACACTACACCACTACTACACTACTACTACACTACACCACTACTACACCACACCACTACAACACTACACCACTACTACACTACACCACTACTACTACACTACACCACTACTACACTACACCACACCACTACTACACTACATCACTACACGACTACTACACTACACCACTACCACACTACACCACTACTACCACACTACACCACTACAACACTACACCACTACACCACTACTACTACAACACTACACTACTACTACACTACACCACTACACCACTACAACACTACACCACTACAACACTACACCACTACTACACCACACCACTACAACACTACACCACTACTACACTACTACTACACTACACCACTACTACACCACACCACTACAACACTACACCACTACTACACTACACCACTACTACTACACTACACCACTACTACACTACACCACACCACTACTACACTACATCACTACACGACTACTACACTACACCACTACTACACTACTACACTACTACACTACACCACTACAACACTACTACACCACTACTACACTACACCACTACAATACTACTACACTACTACTACAGTACACTACAACACTACACCACTACTACACTACACCACCACTACTACACTATACCACTACTACACCACTACAGTACACTAAACCACTACTACACCACTACTACTCCACTACACACTACTACACTACTCCACCACTACTACACTACACCACTACTACAATACACCACCACTACACCACTAATACACTACACCACCACTACACCACTACTACTAATAAACTACACCACTACTACACTACACCACTACTACACTTCTACACTACTACTACACCACTACTACACTACTACACTACTACTACACTACTACACTACACCACTACTACACTACAGCTACACTACACCACTACACCACTACTACACTACACCACTACTACACTACTACACTACACCACTACTACACTACTACTACACTACAACACTACTACACTACACCACTACTACTACACTACACTACTACTACACTACACCACTACTACACTCCCAAAAGCTTCAGACAGAAGGCTGAACTACACTGACTCAGCAGTATGCTTGATGACTCAACAGTATGCTTGATGACTGAACAAAATGCTTGATGACTCAACAGTATGCTTGATGACTCAACATCCAGCTGTGAGTATACTTGATGACTCCGCAGTACGCTTGATGACTCAACAGTATGCTTGATGACTCAACAGAATGCTTGATGACTCAAGATCTAACCATGAGTATGCCTGGTGACTCAACAGAATGCTTGATGACTCAACATCTAACCATGAGTATGCCTGAAGACTCAACATCCAGCCATGAGAATGCCTGATGACTCAACAGTATGCCTGATGACTCAACAGTGTGCCTGATGACTCAACAGTGCGCCTGATGACTCAACAGTACGCCTGATGACTCAACAGTATGCCTGATGACTCAACAGTATGCCTGATGACTCAACAGTATGCCTGATGACTCAACATCCAGCCATGAGAATGCCTGATGACTCAACAGTATGCCTGATGACTCAACAGTGTGCCTGATGACTCAACAGTACGCCTGATGACTACACAGTATGCCTGATGACTCAACAGTGTGCCTGATGACTCAACAGTACGCCTGATGACTCAACAGTACGCCTGATGACTCAACAGTACGCCTGATGACTCAACAGTATGCCTGATGACTCAACAGTGTGCCTGATGACTCAACAGTATGCCTGATGACTCAACAGTATGCCTGATGACTCAACAGTACGCCTGATGACTCAACAGTATGCCTGATAACTCAACAGTATGCCTGATGACTCAACAGTATGCTTGATGACTCAACAGTACGCCTGATGACTACACAGTATGCCTGATGACTCAACAGTATGCCTGATGACTCAACAGTGTGCCTGATGACTCAACAGTACACCTGATGACTCAACAGTATGCCTGATGACTCAACAGTACGCCTGATGACTCAACAGTATGCCTGATGACTCAACAGTATGCCTGATGACGCAACAGTATGCTTGATGACTCAACATCCAGGCATGAGTATGCCTGATGACTCAACAGTATGCCTAATGACTCAACATCCAGCCATGAGTATGCCTGATGACTCAACAGTACGCCTGATGACTCAACAGTACGCCTGATGACTCAACAGTATGCCTGATGACTCAACAGTACGCCTGATGACTCAATAGTATGCCTGATGACTCAACAGTACGCCTGATGACTCAATAGTATGCCTGATGACTTGGATCGTGTTGAAAATCATAATGAAGTAGTTACAGAACAATCTAATTCAACAAAATACATTTTGTTTTTATACAATTATCTCAAATTGGAAAGCTCAAATACCAACGGTGACAGAAATCCCCACTGAGACGGAAGACAGCACACATTTAACAACTGTGCTCCATAATTGCATGAGAAACGACTGAAACAATCATTGTTTTTGAAAAAAAAGATTAGGTTGAGCATTGTTTTTCACAAGGTAAATGGAAAAACAGATTTAAAATGTCACCCACATTTCAGTACTCTAGCCTCTCAGTCTACGTCAGACAGACAAACAGGCAAACAGACAGAGGCTCTTCAGACTCCCATGATGAATGAGAATGAACTAGACTAAACCACACTACGATGGTAGTCTGGACATTAAACAATTCCGTATCTCTGTCGGAACAAATATCCTTGAGCTACAGAGACGCCTCTCTTTTTTTTATCTAGCTGCACTTTCAACAAACGCTGTTACAAATGTCCCTCTCTCCATAGCCATAGATTTAGCTGTGTGTGTCCCTCTCTCCATAGCCATAGATTTAGCTGTGTGTGTCCATCTCTCCATAGCCATAGATTTAGCTGTGTGTGTCCCTCTCTCCATAGCCATAGATTTAGCTGTGTGTGTCCCTCTCTCCATAGCCATAGATTTAGCTGTGTGTGTCCCTCTCTCCATAGCCATAGATTTAGCTGTGTGTGTCCCTCTCTCCATAGCCATAGATTTAGCTGTGTGTGTCCCTCTCTCCATAGCCATAGATTTAGCTGTGTGTGTCCCTCTCTCCATAGCCATAGATTTAGCTGTGTGTGTCCCTCTCTCCATAGCCATAGATTTAGCTGTGTGTGTCCCTCTCTCCATAGCCATAGATTTAGCTGTGTGTGTCCCTCTCTCCATAGCCATAGATTTAGCTGTGTGTGTCCCTCTCTCCATAGCCATAGATTTAGCTGTGTGTGTCCCTCTCTCCATAGCCATAGATTTAGCTGTGTGTGTCCCTCTCTCCATAGCCATAGATTTAGCTGTGTGTGTCCCTCTCTCCATAGCCATAGATTTAGCTGTGTGTGTCCCTCTCTCCATAGCCATAGATTTAGCTGTGTGTGTCCCTCTCTCCATAGCCATAGATTTAGCTGTGTGTGTCCCTCTCTCCATAGTCATAGATTTAGCTGTGTGTGTCCCTCTCTCCATAGCCATAGATTTAGCTGTGTGTGTCCCTCTCTCCATAGCCATAGATTTAGCTGTGTGTGTCCCTCTCTCCATAGCCATAGATTTAGCTGTGTGTGTCCCTCTCTCCATAGCCATAGATTTAGCTGTGTGTGTCCCTCTCTCCATAGCCATAGATTAGCTGTAGGTGTATGTCCCTCTCTCCATAGCCATAGATTAGCTGTAGGTGTGTGTGTCCCTCTCTCCATAGCCATAGATTAGCTGTAGGTGTGTGTCCCTCTCTCCATAGTCATAGAGTGGCTGTAGGTGTGTGTCCCTCTCTCCATAGTCATAGATTGGCTGTAGGTGTGTGTCCCTCTCTCCATAGCCATAGATTAGCTGTAGGTGTGTGTCCCTCTCTCCATAGCCATACATTAGCTGTAGGTGTGTGTGTGTCCCTCTCTCCATAGCCATAGATTAGCTGTAGGTGTATGTCCCTCTCTCCATAGCCATAGATTAGCTGTAGGTGTATGTCCCTCTCTCCATAACCATAGATTAGCTGTAGGTGTGTGTCCCTCTCTCCATAGCCATAGATTAGCTGTAGGTGTGTGTCCCTCTCTCCATAACCATAGATTAGCTGTAGGTGTATGTCCCTCTCTCCATAGCCATAGATTAGCTGAAGGTGTATGTCCCTCTCTCCATAGCCATACATTAGCTGTAGGTGTGTGTCCCTCTCTCCATAGCCATAGATTAGCTGTAGGTGTGTGTCCCTCTCTCCATAACCATAGATTAGCTGTAGGTGTGTGTCCCACTCTCCAGTAGGTGTGTGTCCCTCTCTCCAGTAGGTGTGTGTCCTCTAACAGAACACTGCTGACTGAGGGAAAGTCTGAGCACCAAGACAGTTATGTTGAGATTGTTGTTGTTATGAGGGCTACCAGGGAGAGAGACTATAACTTCTACTTTTCATATGAATTTGGTTGTAAGGTTAGTGGACAAAATCTAGTCCAATTGGATAGCGGGAAACAGGCCCAGTGGTAACATGGAGTCTTGGGACTGACAGAGAGGAGAGAGGGGATTATGAAGGAGAGGCTGAAAGACAGTCTAATGGTGCCAGACAGTGTTGACCACATCAGACAGATCTGTCCATGTTAGTCATCAGAGGACTTCAGAGGACTAGAAGAGAACAGAACAGATTGGAACAGAACAGAACAGATTGGAACAGAACAGAACAGAACAGATTGGAACAGAACAGAACAGATTGGAACAGAACAGAACAGAACAGATTGGAACAGAACAGAACAGAACAGATTGGAACAGAACAGAACAGATTGGAACAGAACAGAACAGAACAGATTGGAACAGAACAGAACAGAACAGATTGGAACAGAACAGAACAGAACAGATTGGAACAGAACAGAACAGAACAGAACAGAACAGATTGGAACAGAACAGAACAGAACAGATCAGATCAGAACAGAGTAGAACAGAACAGAACAGAACAGAGTAGAACAGAACAGATTGGAACAGAACAGAACAGAACAGATTGGAACAGAACAGATTGGAACAGAACAGAACAGAGCAGATTGGAACAGAACAGAGTAGAACAGAACAGAACAGAGTAGAACAGAACAGAACAGAACAGAGTAGAACAGAACAGACTGGAACAGAACAGAACAGATTGGAACAGAACAGAACAGATTGGAACATAACAGAGTAGAACAGATTGGAACAGAACAGAGTAGAACAGAACAGATTGGAACAGAACAGAACAGAGTAGAACAGAACAGAGTAGAATATAACAAAATACAACAGAACAGATTGGAAGAGAGTAGAACAGAACAGAGTAGAACAGAACAGATTGGAACAGAACAGAACAGATTGGAAGAGAGTAGAACAGAACAGAGTAGAACAGAACAGATTGGAACAGAACAGAACAGAGTAGAACAGAACAGAACAGAGTAGAACAGAACAGACTGGAACAGAACAGAACAGAGTAGAACAGAACAGAGTAGAACAGAACAGACTGGAACAGAACAGAACAGAACAGAGTAGAACAGAACAGAGTAGAACAGAACAGACTGGAACAGAACAGAACAGAGTAGAACAGAACAGATTGGAACAGAACAGAACAGAACAGAACAGACTGGAACAGAACAGAACAGAACAGAACAGAGTAGAACAGAACAGACTGGAACAGAACAGAACAGAACAGAGTAGAACAGAACAGATTGGAACAGAGTAGAACAGAACAGACTGGAACAGAACAGAACAGACTGGAACAGAACAGAACAGAACAGAACAGAACAGAGTAGAACAGAACAGATTGGAACAGAGTAGAACAGAACAGACTGGAACAGAACAGAACAGAACAGAGTAAAACAGAACAGACTGGAACAGAACAGAACAGATTGGAACAGAACAGAACAGACTAGCAGTTCCTAGAAGACAACTCTCCTCCTCTGAACATCACAACACCATGAATTATACACCAGAGAACGAGCTTCTGAAGAGCTTCTGACGGAACAGAGAGTCATTACAACTTCCTAACCAATCACGCAACACATTTTACTTCATGTAGGGAAACGATTATGCATATGTTGACATAAAATTCATTTATAAAAATCGCTATTTAACAAGCTGACTAGCTAACATTAGCCAACTAGCTATACATGTAGCTGGTTATATGGGTGTTGGACATTCGTATGACTCGTTAACCCATGTTGTTTAATGTTTTAGGGACTCCAGAACCAGGCTGTTTTTTTTATTGATTTATTTTATCTTTATTTTACTAGGCAAGTCAGTTAAGAACAAATTCTTATCTTCAATGACGGCCTAGGAACAGTGGGTTAACTGCCTTGTTCAGGGGCAGAACGACAGATTTTGTACCTTGTCAGCTCGGGGGTTTGAACTTACAACCTTCCAACGCTCTAACCACTAGGCTACCCTGCCGCCCCAGGCTGTGATCTGGTGAAACCCAGAGGGATGTAATGAATCTAGCTAAAGCATTTAACGCTACTGCAAACCGAACAAACCATGTTGTAAGCTCACCTTGCTGTTCATTAAAAACATGATTCAAAGGCTGACTTGTCATTGTTCAACGTTGACGTTAGAGATTGAAGATATTTGTCATGGTAAGGTAGTAGAGGTAAAGTAGTTCGCTAACCCTTTTCCTGCCGACTGTGTGGTGGAGGACAAAAATAACACAAGGTCTATGGATGTGGAGATATGTAGCCGATCTGGGATTGGACCCTAAGAGATATGTAGCCGATCTGGGTTTGGACCCTAAGAGATATGTAGCCGATCTGGGTTTGGACCCTAAGAGATATGTAGCCGATCTGGGTTTGGACCCTAAGAGATATGTAGCCGATCTGGGTTTGGACCCTAAGAGATATGTAGCCGATCTGGGTTTGGACCCTAAGAGATATGTAGCCGATCTGGGTTTGGACCCTAAGAAATATGTAGCCGATCTGGGTTTGGACCCTAAGAGATATGTAGCCGATCTGGGTTTGGACCCTAAGAGATATGTAGCCGATCTGGGATTGGACCCTAAAACGTTTGGTATAAATATTAGTTCAGAACAGCTGGTTTATATGCTCTATTTCCTCCACTGGATAATCATCAATCTCCAGAGAAATGACAGGAAATGACTGAGTGAAGGAAATGTGACTGTCAAACAACTGCTACATTACTACTGTACATTGAACCACAGAGGATGGGTACATTACTACTGTACATTGAACCACAGAGGATGGGTACATTACTACTGTACATTGAACCACAGAGGATGGGTACATTACTACTGTACATTGAACCACAGAGGATGGGTACATTACTACTGTACATTGAACCACAGAGGATGGCTACATTACTACTGTACATTGAACCACAGAGGATGGGTACATTACTACTCCACATTGAACCACAGAGGATGGCTACATTACTACTGTACATTGAACTACAGAGGATGGGTACATTACTACTCCACATTGAACCACAGAGAATGGGTACATTACTACTCCACATTGAACCACAGCCAGAGGATGGGTACATTACTACTCCACATTGAACCACAGAGGATGGCTACATTACTACTGTACATTGAACCACAGCCAGAGGATGGCTACATTACTACTGTACATTGAACCACAGAGGATGGCTACATTACTACTCCACATTGAACCACAGCCAGAGGATGGCTACATTACTACTCCACATTGAACCACAGCCAGAGGATGGCTACATTACTACTCCACATTGAATCACAGAGGATGGCTACATTACTACTCCACATTGAACAACAGCCAGAGGATGGCTACATTACTACTGTACATTGAACCACAGTCAGAGGATGGGTACATTACTACTCCACATTGAACCACAGCCAGAGGATGGCTACATTACTACTCCACATTGAATCACAGAGGATGGCTACATTACTACTGTACATTGAACCACAGTCAGAGGATGGGTACATTACTACTCCACATTGAACCACAGAGGATGGCTACATTACTACTGTACATTGAACCACAGCCAGAGGATGGCTACATTACTACTCCACATTGAACCACAGAGGATGGGTACATTACTACTCCACATTGAACCACTGCCAGAGGATGGCTACATTACTACTCCACATTGAACCACTGAGGATGGCTACATTACTACTCCACATTGAACCACAGCCAGAGGATGGCTACATTACTACTCCACATTGAACCACAGAGGATGGCTACATTACTACTCCACATTGAACCACAGCCAGAGGATGGGTACATTACTACTCCACATTGAACCACAGCCAGAGGACGGCTACATTACTACTCCACATTGAACCACTGAGGATGGCTACATTACTACTCCACATTGAACCACAGCCAGAGAACATCTACATTACTACTCTACATTGAACCACAGAGGATGGCTACATTACTACTCCACATTGAACCACAGCCAGAGGATGGCTACATTACTACTCCACATTGAACCACAGAGGATGGCTACATTACTACTCCACATTGAACCACAGAGGATGGCTATATTACTACTCCACATTGAACCACGACCAGAGGATGGCTACATTACTACTCCACATTGAACCACAGAGGATGGCTACATTACTACTCCACATTGAACCACAGCCAGAGGATGGGTACATTACTACTCCACATTGAACCACAGCCAGAGGACAGCTACATTGCAACTCCACATTGAACCACAGCCAGAGGATAGCTACATTACTACTCCACATTGAACCATAGCCAGAGGATGGCTACATTACTACTCCACATTGAACCACAGAGGATGGCTACATTACTACTCCACATTGAACCACAGAGGATGGCTACATTACTACTGTACATTGAACCACAGCCAGAGGATGGCTACATTACTACTCCACATTGAACTACAGCCAGAGGATGGCTACATTACTACTCCACATTGAACCACTGCCAGAGGATGGGTACATTACTACTCCACATTGAACCACAGCCAGAGGATGGCTACATTACTACTGTACATTGAACCACAGCCAGAGGATGGCTACATTACTACTCCACATTGAACCACTGCCAGAGGATGGGTACATTACTACTCCACATTGAACCACTGCCACAGGATGGGTACATTACTACTCCACATTGAACCACAGAGGATGGCTACATTACTACTCCACATTGAACCACAGAGGATGGCTACATTACTACTCCACATTGAACCACAGAGGATGGCTACATTACTACTCCACATTGAACCACAGAGGATGGCTACATTACTACTCCACATTGAACCACAGAGGATGGCTACATTACTACTCCACATTGAACCACAGAGGACGGCTACATTACTACTCCACATTGAACCACAGAGGATGGCTACATATGTTTGTTTTACTCCATGTGTAACTCTGTTGTTGTTGTATGTGTTGAACTGCTTTGCTTTATCTTGGCCAGGTCGCAGTTGTAAATGAGAACTTGTTCTCAACGGGCCGACCTGGTTAAATAAAGGTGTTCTCAACTGGCCTACCTGGTTAAACAAAGGTGTTCTCAACTGGCCTACCTGGTTAAACAAAGGTGAAATACGGGCCGACCTGGTTAAATAAAGGTGAAATACGGGCCGACCTGGTTAAATAAAGGTGTTCTCAACTGGCCGACCTGGTTAAATAAAGGTGTTCTCAACGGGCCGACCTGGTTAAATAAAGGTGAAATACGGGCCGACCTGGTTAAATAAAGGTGTAATAAATCAAATAAATAAAAATACCTCTCAGGAAGGAGACGTGTTCTGTCTCCTAGAGATGAACGTACTTTGGTGCGAAAAGTGCAAATCAATCTCAGAACAACAGCAAAGGACCTTGTGAAGATGCTGGAGGAAACAGGTACAAAAGGATCTATATCCACAGTAAAACGAGTCCTATATCGACATAACCTGAAAGGCCACTCAGCAAGGAAGAAGCCACTGCTCCAAAACCGCCATAAAAAAGACAGACTACGGTTTACATGGGGACAAAGATCGTACTTTTTGGAGAAATGTCATCTGGTCTGATGAAACAAGAATAGAACTGTTTGGCCATAATGACCATCGTTATGTTTGGAGGAAAAAGGGGGAGGATTGCAAGCCGAAGAACACTATCCCAACCGTGAAGCACGGGGGTGGCAGCATCATGTTGTGGGGGTGCTTTGCTGCAGGAGGGGCTGGTGCACTTCACAAAATAGCGGACATCATTAGTATTGAAAATTATGTGGATATATTGAAGCAACATCTCAAGACATCAGTCAGGAAGTTAAAGCTTGGTCAAAAATGGATCTTCCAAATGGACAATGACCCCAAGCATACTTCCAAAGTTGTGAAAAAATGGCTTAAGGACAACAAAGTCAAGGTATTGGAGTGGCCATCACAGGGCCCTGACCTCAACCCTATAGAACATTTATGGGCAGAACTGAAAAAGCATGTGCGAGCAAGGAGGCCTACAAACCTGACTCAGTTACACCAGCTCTGTCAGGAGGAATGAGCCAAAATGTATCCAACTTATTGTGAGAAGCTTGTGGAAGGCTACCCAAAACGTTTGACCCAAGTTAAACAATTTAAAGGCAATGCTACCAAATACTAATTGAGTGTATGTAAACTTCTGACCCACTGGGAATGTGATGAAAGAAATCAAAGCTGAAATAAATAATTATCTCTACTATTATTCTGACATTTCACATTCTTAAATTAAAGTGGTGATCCTAACTGACCTAAAACGGGGATTTTTACACTGAGTAGACAAAACATGAATGTTTAAGCCTTGAGTATTTGTGCAATTCAGAGGGTGAATGGGCAAGACAAAATGTACATGTCTCTAATACTGTAAATGTGTTCTACATGTCTCTCATACTGTAAATGTGTTCTACATGTCTCTAAAACTGTAAATGTGTTCTACATGTCTCTAATACTGTAAATGTGTTCTACATGTCTCTAATACCGTAAATGTGTTCTACATGTCTCTAATACTGTAAATGTGTTCTACATGTCTCTCATACTGTAAATGTGTTCTACATGTCTCTAATACTGTAAATGTGATCTACATGTCTATCATACTGTAAATGTGTTCTACATGTCTCGCATACTGTAAATGTGTTCTACATGTCTCTAATACTGTAAATGTGATCTACATGTCTATCATACTGTAAATGTGTTCTACATGTCTCTAATACTGTAAATGTGATCTACATGTCTCTAATACTGTAAATGTGTTCTACACATAATACTGTGTTCTACACATAATACTGTAAATGTGTTCTACATGTCTCTAATACTGTAAATGTGATCTACATGTCTCTAATACTGTAAATGTGATCTACATGTCTATCATACTGTAAATGTGTTCTACATGTCTATCATACTGTAAATGTGTTCTACATGTCTCTCATACTGTAAATGTGTTCTACATGTCTCTAATACTGTAAATGTGTTCTACATGTCTCTAATACTGTAAATGTGGTCTACATGTCTCTAATACTGTAAATGTGTTCTACATGTCTCTAATACTGTAAATGTGTTCTACATGTCTCTAATACTGTAAATGTGTTCTACATGTCTCTAATACTGTAAATGTGTTCTACATGTCTCTAATACTGTAAATGTGGTCTACATGTCTCTAATACTGTAAATGTGTTCTACATGTCTCTCATACTGTAAATGTGTTCTACATGTCTCTAATACTGTAAATGTGTTCTACATGTCTCTCATACACAGACTCTCAGACTGGGTGAGAATGACAGACAGACAGACAGACAGACAGACAGACAGACAGACAGACAGACAGACAGACAGACAGACAGACAGGGTGAGAATGACAGAGACTCTCAGACAGGGTGAGAATGACAGAGACAGACAGACACAGACTCTCAGACTGGGTGAGAATGACAGAGACAGACAGACACAGACTCTCAGACTGGGTCAGAATGACAGACAGACAGACAGACAGACAGACAGACAGACAGACAGACAGACAGACAGACACAGACTCTCAGACTGGGTGAGAATGACAGAGAGACAGACAGACAGACAGACAGACAGACAGACAGACAGACAGACAGACAGACAGACAGACAGACAGAGAGGGTGAGAATGACAGAGATCCTTGAACTGCCTTCTAATTATGAAACAAGACATTTCCAGATTCACGACTAAATCTACTTATTGTTTAATTGACAGATGAAAGAAAACAACTTATTCTCCTTTCTGGGTTAATTATCAAAGTGGAATAAATATGTCATCTTGAAAAATAAATATTCATTGTGTTGTTATGTTGACACAATATGAATCTGCCAGAGAGAGAGAAAGAGGCCAGGCTGAATGCTAATTTCCTTTTCGCTTATACTGTTAATTAGGATAATAAACTATTCTGAACAAAAATATAAAACGCAACATGCAACAATTTCAAAGATTTTACTGAGTTACAGTTCACATAAAGAAATCAGTCAATTGAAATAAATTCATTAGGTCCTAATTTATGGATCTAAGGATTTCACATGACTGGGTCTGGCGTGCAACCCTGGTTGTCAGGTAAACATCACTGATATCTAGCTCTGTAGAGGGATATGACAGTCAGTCAGTCAGTCAGGTAAACATCAGTGATATCTAGCTCTGTAGAGGGATATGACAGTCAGTCAGTCAGGTAAACATCACTGATATCTAGCTCTGTAGAGGGATATGACAGTCAGTCAGTCAGGTAAACATCACTGATATCTAGCTCTGTAGAGGGATATGACAGTCAGTCAGTCAGGTAAACATCAGTGATATCTAGCTCTGTAGAGGGATATGACAGTCAGTCAGTCAGGTAAACATCACTGATATCTAGCTCTGTAGAGGGATATGACAGTCAGTCAGTCAGGTAAACATCACTGATATCTAGCTCTGTAGAGGGATATGACAGTCAGTCAGGTAAACATCACTGATATCTAGCTCTGTAGAGGGATATGACAGTCAGTCAGGTAAACATCAGTGATATCTAGCTCTGTAGAGGGATATGACAGTCAGTCAGGTAAACATCACTGATATCTAGCTCTGTAGAGGGATATGACAGTCAGTCAGGTAAACATCACTGATATCTAGCTCTGTAGAGGGATATGACAGTCAGTCAGGTAAACATCAGTGATATCTAGCTCTGTAGAGGGATATGACAGTCAGTCAGTCAGGTAAACATCACTGATATCTAGCTCTGTAGAGGGATATGACAGTCAGTCAGGTAAACATCACTGATATCTAGCTATGTAGAGGGATATGACAGTCAGTCAGGTAAACATCACTGATATCTAGCTCTGTAGAGGGATATGACAGTCAGTCAGGTAAACATCAGTGATATCTAGCTCTGTAGAGGGATATGACAGTCAGTCAGTCAGGTAAACATCAGTGATATCTAGCTCTGTAGAGGGATATGACAGTCAGTCAGGTAAACATCAGTGATATCTAGCTCTGTAGAGGGATATGACAGTCAGTCAGGTAAACATCACTGATATCTAGCTCTGTAGAGGGATATGACAGTCAGTCAGTCAGGTAAACATCAGTGATATCTAGCTCTGTAGAGGGATATGACAGTCAGTCAGGTAAACATCAGTGATATCTAGCTCTGTAGAGGGATATGACAGTCAGTCAGGTAAACATCACTGATATCTAGCTCTGTAGAGGGATATGACAGTCAGTCAGTCAGGTAAACATCAGTGATATCTAGCTCTGTAGAGGGATATGACAGTCAGTCAGGTAAACATCAGTGATATCTAGCTCTGTAGAGGGATATGACAGTCAGTCAGGTAAACATCACTGATATCTAGCTCTGTAGAGGGATATGACAGTCAGTCAGGTAAACATCACTGATATCTAGCTCTGTAGAGGGATATGACAGTCAGTCAGGTAAACATCAGTGATATCTAGCTCTGTAGAGGGATATGACAGTCAGTCAGTCAGGTAAACATCACTGATATCTAGCTCTGTAGAGGGATATGACAGTCAGTCAGGTAAACATCACTGATATCTAGCTCTGTAGAGGGATATGACAGTCAGTCAGTCAGGTAAACATCACTGATATCTAGCTCTGTAGAGGGATATGACAGTCAGTCAGGTAAACATCAGTGATATCTAGCTCTGTAGAGGGATATGACAGTCAGTCAGGTAAACATCACTGGTATCTAGCTCTGTAGAGGGATATGACAGTCAGTCAGGTAAACATCACTGATATCTAGCTCTGTAGAGGGATATGACAGTCAGTCAGGTAAACATCACGTCAGGGTTAACTACCAGACTGAGAAATCATAGCAATGACTAACAAGGTTTACAGCAGCCGTGATTTAACGTTTACCTTTCCTTCCCCAATGGTGTGTGTGTGTGTGTGTGTGTGTGTGTGTGTGTGTGTGTGTGTGTGTGTGGTGTGAGCGTGTGTGTGTGTGTGTGTGGTGTGAGCGTGTGTGTGTTGTTGTTCTGAGTGTGTGTGTGGTTGTGAGCGTGATGTGAGCGTGAGTGTGTGTGATATGAGCGTGTGTGTGTGTGGTGTGAGCGTGTGTGTGTTGTTGTTGTGAGTGTGTGTGTGGTTGTGTGTGTGATGTGAGCGTGTGTGTGTGTGGTGTGAGCGTGTGTGGTGTGAGCGCGTGTGTGTTGTTGTTCTGAGTGTGTGTGTGGTTGTGTGTGTGATGTGAGCGTGAGTGTGTGTGTGTGGTGTGAGCGTGTGTGTGTGTGTGTGGTGTGAGCGTGTGTGTTGTTGTTCTGAGTGTGTGTGTGGTTGTGTGTGTGATGTGAGCGTGAGTGTGTGTGATATGAGCGTGTGTGTGTGTGGTGTGAGCGTGTGTGTGTTGTTGTTGTGAGTGTGTGTGTGGTTGTGTGTGTGATCAGTACCGTGCTGACCCAAGCAGAAGCAGTAGAAACTCTACTAATCAGAGAGATTAAACTGATCTGTTCTGCTTTACATTACAGAGTGAGAAGAGACGAGAGCAACACGCTGTGTGTTGTAGTGAAACCAGTCTGTCTATTCCACTCCTAGACCCTACAGAACAGAACAGCAGGCCAGTCTGTCTATTCCACTCCTAGACCCTACAGAACAGAACAGCAGGCCAGTCTGTCTATTCCACTCCTAGACCCTACAGAACAGAGCAGCAGGCCAGTCTGTCTATTCCACTCCTAGACCCTACAGGACAGAACAGAACAGCAGAGCAGCAGGCCAGTCTGTCTATTCCACTCCTAGACCCTACAGAACAGAACAGCAGGCCAGTCTGTCTATTCCACTCCTAGACCCTACAGAACAGAACAGCAGAGCAGCAGGCCAGTCTGTCTATTCCACTCCTAGACCCTACAGAACAGAACA
>NW_027257936.1:77500-152500 GCF_045791955.1 Oncorhynchus clarkii lewisi | reverse complement strand
CACTATAGTAAATACTGTATATACAGTTAGTGGATGTGGCTAGTGGATAGATAATGGATGGATGGTGGATGGATAGTGGATGGATGGTGGATGGATAGGGGATGGATAATGGATGCATAGCGGATGCATAGTGGATGGATAATGATAGGATAGTGGATGGATGGTGGATGGATAATGGAAGGATAATGGAAGGATAGTGGATGGATGGTGGATGGATAATGGAAGGATAGTGGAGGGACAGTGGAGGGATAATGGAGGGATAGGGGATGGATAGTGAATGGATAGTGGATGGACAGTGGGGGGATAATGGAGGGATAATGGATGGGCAATGGATGGATAATGGAGGGACAGTGGAGGGATAGTGGGTGGATAGTGGATGGACAGTGGAGGGATAATGGTGGGATAATGGAGGATAATGGATGGATAATGTCATCTACACCACAGGCATCCTGGAACTTGACCTTTATTGAGGACCTGGTCCAACACAGTCAGTGTTGTTTCAGTCAGGAGCAGCTCTGTGTCAACACTGTTAACCTCCTAATGTCTCTTCCCCCCCCCACACACACACACAAACACAAACACACACACACACGGGTTATTGACTGACCCACCAACACCGAGGATGAATTGTTCATGACCTCAGCCAGGCCAGAGACCAGCTGCATCGGGTTATTTTAAATGTCTGACTAGAACACTAACCCACCAACATGTCTGACTAGAACACTAACCCACCAAACATGTTGTCTGACTAGAACACTAACCCACCAACATGTTGTCTGGCTGGAACACTAACCCACCAACATGTCTGACTAGAACACTAACCCACCAACATGTCTGACTAGAACACTAACCCACCAACATGTCTGACTAGAACACTAACCCACCAACATGTCTGACTAGAACACTAACCCAACACCATGTCTGACTGGAACACTAACCCACCACCATGTCTGACTGGAACACTAACCCACCAACATGTTGTCTGACTGGAACACTAACCCACCAACATGTTGTCTGACTAGAACACTAACCCACCAACATGTCTGACTAGAACACTAACCCATCAACATGTCTGACTAGAACACTAACCCACCAACATGTCTGACTAGAACACTAACCCACCAACATGTTGTCTGACTAGAACACTAACCCACCAACATGTTGTCTGACTAGAACACTAACCCACAAACATGTTGTCTGGCTGGAACACTAACCCACCAACATGTTGTCTGGCTGGAACACTAACCCACCAACATGTCTGACTAGAACACTAACCCACCAACATGTCTGACTAGAACACTAACCCACCAACATGTTGTCTGGCTGGAACACTAACCCACCAACATGTCTGACGAGAACACTAACCCACCAACATGTTGTCTGGCTGGAACACTAACCCACCAACATGTCTGACTAGAACACTAACCCACCAACATGTTGTCTGGCTGGAACACTAACCCACCAACATGTCTGACTAGAACACTAACCCACCAACATGTTGTCTGACTGGAACACTAACCCACCAACATGTTATCTGACTGGAACACTAACCCACCAACATGTTGTCTGACTGGAACACTAACCCACCAACATGATGTCTGACTGGAACACTAACCCACCAACATGTCTGACTGGAACACTAACCCACCAACATGTTGTCTGACTGGAACACTAACCCACCACCATGTCTGACTGGAACACTAACCCACCAACATGTCTGACTAGAACACTAACCCATCAACATGTCTGACTGGAACACTAACCCACCAACATGTTGTCTGACTGGAACACTAACCCACCAACATGTCTGACTGGAACACTAACCCACCACCATGTTGTCTGACTGGAACACTAACCCACCAACATGTCTGACTAGAACACTAACCCATCAACATGTCTGACTAGAACACTAACCCACCACCATGTCTGACTGGAACACTAACCCATCAACATGTTGTCTGACTAGAACACTAACCCACCAACATGTTGTCTGACTAGAACACTAACCCACCAACATGTCTGAATGGAACACTAACCCACCACCATGTTGTCTGACTAGAACACTAACCCACCAACATGTCTGGCTGGAACACTAACCCAACATGTCTATTTGGTACGCCCCCATGGGCTCTCAAATCAGGCTAGACTTATTCTGCTTCTCTCGCCTGGTGTCTGGACATTTCAGAATCTGCAACAACAAAACGCTCCAGTTGTCTTCTACTTTGGTTCGCTATAATTAAAACCACAGACCCCCCCCTGCTGCCCTGCCAAGAGACACCGCTGTCTGGGTATTAAGAGGATCCGTTCAGATGTCTTCTCTAAAGGAACATGAGTCATACATGTCTTCATTAAAGAGCATCACAGACACCAGAAACAGGGAAACGGTGATGCTCGTCCACTATGTATCCTCTCTGTCTGTTAGTCAGTCAGCAGGCAACACCAGAGGATCTCTGGTGAAGAGGAGGACACACAGCCCCCCTCCTCTCTGAAGGAACATGAGGACCTGGGTCCTACATGTCTTCATTAAAGAGTATCACAGACACCAGAAACAGGGAAACGGTGATGCTCGTCCACTATGTATCCTCTCTGTCTGTTAGTCAGTCAGCAGGCAACACCAGAGGATCTCTGGTGAACAGGAGGACACACAGCCCCCCTCCTCTCTGAAGAAACATGAGGACCTGGGTCCTACATGTCTTCATTAAAGAGTATCACAGACGCCAGAAACAGGGAAACGGTGATGCTCGTCCACTATGTATCCTCTCTGTCTGTTAGTCAGTCAGCAGGCAACACCAGAGGATCTCTGGTGAACAGGAGGACACACAGCCCCCCTCCTCTCTGAAGAAACATGAGGACCTGGGTCCTACATGTCTTCATTAAAGAGTATCACAGACACCAGAAACAGGGAAACGGTGATGCTCGTCCACTATGTATCCTCTCTGTCTGTTAGTCAGTCAGCAGGCAACACCAGAGGATCTCTGGTGAACAGGAGGACACACAGCCCCCCTCCTCTCTGAAGAAACATGAGGACCTGGGTCCTACATGTCTTCATTAAAGAGTATCACAGACACCAGAAACAGGGAAACGGTGATGCTCGTCCACTATGTATCCTCTCTGTCTGTTAGTCAGTCAGCAGGCAACACCAGAGGATCTCTGGTGAACAGGAGGACACACAGCCCCCCTCCTCTCTGAAGGAACATGAGGACCTGGGTCCTACATGTCTTCATTAAAGAGCATCACAGACACCAGAAACAGGGAAACGGTGATGCTCGTCCACTATGTATCCTCTCTGTCTGTTAGTCAGTCAGCAGGCAACACCAGAGGATCTCTGGTGAAGAGGAGGACACACAGCCCCCCTCCTCTCTGAAGAAACATGAGGACCTGGGTCCTACATGTCTTCATTAAAGAGCATCACAGACACCAGAAACAGGGAAACGGTGATGCTCGTCCACTATGTATCCTCTCTGTCTGTTAGTCAGTCAGCAGGCAACACCAGAGGATCTCTGGTGAACAGGAGGACACACAGCCCCCCTCCTCTCTGAAGGAACATGAGGACCTGGGTCCTACATGTCTTCATTAAAGAGCATCACAGACACCAGCAACAGGGAAACGATGATGCTCGTCCACTATGTATCCTCTCTGTCTGTTAGTCAGTCAGCAGGCAACACCAGATAGGTGTAATACAGGTAGGTGATAGGTGTAATACAGGTATAATAGAGGTGTGATACAGGTATAATACAGGTGTAATACAGGTGTTATACAGGTGTAATACAGGTGTGATATGAATTCCATAGTGTCATTATACAATAACACCAACACTGTCAACAGATGATGCAATACTGGCTTTAGCTGGGCAGTAGCCTCTCAGACTGTCTCCTGTCAGACTGTCTCCTGTCAGACTGTCTCCGGTCATACTGTCTCCTCTCAGACTGTCTCCTTTCACACTGTCTCCTCGGATACTGTCTCCTCTCAGACTTTCTCCTCTCAGACAGTCTCCTCTCATACTGTCTCCTCTCAGACTGTCTCCTGTCATACTGTCTCCTCTCAGACTGTCTCCTCTCAGACTGTCTCCTGTCATACTGTCTCCTCTCAGACTGTCTCCTGTCATACTGTCTCCTCTCAGACTGTCTCCTGTCATACTGTCTCCTCTCAGAGTGTCTCCTGTCAGACTATCTCCTGTCATACTGTCTCCTCTCAGACTGTCTCCTCAGATACTGTCTCCTCTCAGACTGTCTCCTCTCAGACTGTCTCCTCTCACACTGTCTCCTTTCACACTGTCTCCTCGGATACTGTCTCCTCTCAGACTGTCTCCTTTCACACTGTCTCCTCGGATACTGTCTCCTCTCAGACTGTCTCCTCTCACACTGTCTCCTTTCACACTGTCTCCTCAGATACTGTCTCCTCTCAGACTGTCTCCTTTCTCACTGTCTTCTCGGATACTGTCTCCTCTCAGACTGTCTCCTCTCACACTGTCTCCTCTCACACTGTCTCCTTTCACACTGCCTCCTCAGATACTGTCTCCTCTCAGAGTGTCTCCTGTCAGACTATCTCCTGTCATACTGTCTCCTCTCAGACTGTCTCCTCAGATACTGTCTCCTCTCACACTGTCTCCTCTCACACTGTCTCCTCTCACACTGCCTCCTTTCACACTGCCTCCTCAGATACTGTCTCCTCTCACACTGTCTCCTTTCACACTGTCTCCTCGGATACTGTCTCCTCTCAGACTGTCTCCTTTCTCACTGTCTCCTCGGATACTGTCTCCTCTCACACTGTCTCCTCTCACACTGTCTCCTCTCACACTGTCTCCTCTCAGAGGAGAAGGAGGCATTGGCCTGACTGACGATTTCCTAGTTCTCCACGACAGGTTCTACAGTTAGACAATCCATTTAGTCTCATCAAATAGGCACAATTCCTATCGTAATGCCAATAGTCATAGACTAAATTCCTTATTCTCCTCTCACTAACAGAGTGTTTCCCCACTCGTCTTGAAGCAAAAGTCAGAGCTGTCAAACTCCGTGTAACACAGAGTCCTACAGACTTCAGTGACTCCCAAATGGCACCCTAATTCTCCATGTAGTCCACTACGGTAGGTGTCAGTTATTTGATGTATAGCCTATAGACATTGTCATGTTATACAAGTCAAAAATGCATATTTCTGCCTATGGCCGAATAGTCTTATTATTAGTCTATCCTGGAAGAAACCGCTAACTGTAAACGTCTAGTTGTTATGTAAGATCCGGCCAAACAGTTGGATAATAAATGAGGAAATGCATATAGATAGGCTAGGTAGGCTATAGGCTACTCTTCAGTCTGCTGATTCTTGTTTCCGGGTTCAATCCGCTGTGTCACTCACACCGCACCATTGTCCTCTTTATGAAGACGCGCGCTCTGCTCCGGATCCGACATGCACACAATTATTGTTACAATTTATCGTCACTCTGGAACTGCTACAAAGGATACGTGGCTGAGTTTATACCAATGTTGCGCTGCTCTGTCTGCTGTGTTGCCGAACATGAAATCAGAGCTAGATCAGTTAGAGCAGCATATTTCCAGTAGCGCGGTAGTTGTCTACATTCTCCATTATCGATGTGAATGATCGTGTTACTGTTTACTCACCAAGGGTCAAACTCGTGGATGATGCTCTCAAATCGGATGACAGCGAAGAGCCTGGCACTGAAACCAGCAAGCCAGGCCAGAAACAGGATGGTAAACGAAAGTAAGGACTGCCACCCTGCCGGCTGAGCTATCCCGGTGGAGAGAGCCCCCGTAGGACTACTACCGACGGTCCCCGCTGGACTGCTCCGTCCATTCCCAGAGAGAGAAGCTCCGATATTCGCAGCAGAAGCTTTATGCTTGCTATCGGAAACAGAGTGATGTTCCGCCATATTCTACGCCAGACCCCGGTTGTAGGCAGATCTGATCGGAACGAGAGAAATCCCCCTCCTGCTGCCACGCTCCACTGTCGGAAGACCCTCGCACCCTATCTGCACCTCTCGTTTCACTTCCAATCACCAGAACCCTATCCTTGGTATAACCGGACCGCTAATTCAAACCAAGTTCCCCCGATGGAGTCACATAGCAGCCGGGGTTGCAGTACCGCAGTAGCGCACGCGAACCGACGAGCTGCTCCTCCTTGGAAGTTGATGTCAGGGCGGGCGCACCGTGGACAGCAGGACCAGGAAGAGAGCTCAGCCTCTCACAACCAGACGGGTCCGACTGGGCAGGTCCACGGCGCTGTCATAACACCAATCACAAGAGAGAGTGTACAGACTGACAGGGACAGTAACCAATGGGATGGGATTCACACCGGATAGTCGTAGCGTCGTTGAGGAAGGATAGCGCACTAGCAAGTCCACCAATCATATGTCTAGGATATAATATCAGACTGAAAAGATAGCCAATCCGCTATCAACAGCGCGGGGTCGGTTTCACGGAAGAAGCCAATAAAATAAATGAAATCCGCGAGACATGCCTGCCACGAGAGCGTATACCACAGCAGCGTCAACCGTGTGAATAAGTACAGTAGGATCAGTAGGATACAGTAGGACCTGGCTACGAACAGCTGCCTCCCAGTGCGCACATACCAGCGGTATAATGCTCAGGCTGTCCAATGTCCTCCTTCCATTCAAAACAATCCTCCTGCTGAGAATGACACAAACAGGAAGTCACCACAGCATGTCGGGAATAGATTTATCACAATAATAACAGACACACAGGGTGAATTAGACCTGTTATTGTCACGTGGCTTTATTCTGTTGTATTATTTGATGTTGTGTTTTCATTTATTCTCACGGTGACGTCAGTCAGCAGCCACACTAAAACAGAGTACGAGATTAGACTATTACCCATACAGGACTAGTTTATCAGGATTAGGTTATTACCCATACAGGACTAGTTTATCAGGATTAGACTATTACCCATACAGGACTAGTTTATCAGGACTAGGTTATTACCCATACAGGGCTAGTTTATCAGGACTAGGTTATTACCCATACAGGACTAGTCTATCAGGTTTAGACTATTACCCATACAGGACTAGGACTAGACTATTACCCATACAGGACTAGTTTATCAGGATTAGACTATTACCCATACAGGACTAGTTTATCAGGACTAGGTTATTACCCATACAGGACTAGTTTATCAGGTTTAGACTATTACCCATACAGGACTAGGACTAGACTATTACCCATACAGGACTAGTTTATCAGGACTAGACTATTACCCATACAGGACTAGTTTATCAGGATTAGACTATTACCCATACAGGGCTAGTTTATCAGGATTAGGTTATTACCCATACAGGACTAGTTTATCAGGATTAGGTTATTACCCATACAGGGCTAGTTTATCAGGATTAGACTATTACCCATACAGGACTAGTTTATCAGGATTAGGTTATTACCCATACAGGACTAGTTTATCAGGATTGGACTATTACCCATACAGGACTAGTTTATCAGGATTAGACTATTACCCATACAGGGCTAGTTTATCAGGTTTAGACTATTACCCATACAGGACTAGGACTAGACTATTACCCATACAGGACTAGTTTATCAGGACTAGACTATTACCCATACAGGACTAGTTTATCAGGTTTAGACTATTACCCATACAGGACTAGGACTAGACTATTACCCATACAGGACTAGTTTATCAGGACTAGACTATTACCCATACAGGACTAGTTTATCAGGATTAGACTATTACCCATACAGGGCTAGTTTATCAGGATTAGGTTATTACCCATACAGGACTAGTTTATCAGGATTAGGTTATTACCCATACAGGGCTAGTTTATCAGGATTAGACTATTACCCATACAGGACTAGTTTATCAGGATTAGGTTATTACCCATACAGGACTAGTTTATCAGGATTGGACTATTACCCATACAGGACTAGTTTATCAGGATTAGACTATTACCCATACAGGGCTAGTTTATCAGGTTTAGACTATTACCCATACAGGACTAGGACTAGACTATTACCCATACAGGACTAGTTTATCAGGACTAGACTATTACCCATACAGGACTAGTTTATCAGGATTAGACTATTACCCATACAGGACTAGTTTATCAGGATTAGACTATTACCCATACAGGACTAGTTTATCAGGATTAGACTATTACCCATACAGGACTAGTTTATCAGGATTAGACTATTACCCATACAGGACTAGTTTATCAGGATTAGACTATTACCCATACAGGACTAGTTTATCAGGATTAGGTTATTACCCATACAGGACTAGTTTATCAGGATTAGACTATTACCCATACAGGACTAGTTTATCAGGATTAGGTTATTACCCATACAGGACTAGTTTATCAGGATTAGACTATTACCCATACAGGACTAGTTTATCAGGATTAGGTTATTACCCATACAGGACTAGTTTATCAGGATTAGACTATTACCCATACAGGGCTAGTTTATCAGGTTTAGACTATTACCCATAAAGGGCTAGTTTATCAGGACTAGGTTATTACCCATACAGGGCTAGTTTATCAGGACTAGGTTATTACCCATACAGGACTAGGACTAGACTATTACCCATACAGGACTAGTTTATCAGGATTAGACTATTACCCATACAGGACTAGTTTATCAGAACTAGGTTATTACCCATACAGGACTAGTTTATCAGGTTTAGACTATTACCCATACAGGACTAGGACTAGACTATTACCCATACAGGACTAGTTTATCAGGACTAGACTATTACCCATACAGGACTAGTTTATCAGGATTAGACTATTACCCATACAGGGCTAGTTTATCAGGATTAGGTTATTACCCATACAGGACTAGTTTATCAGGATTAGGTTATTACCCATACAGGACTAGTTTATCAGGATTAGACTATTACCCATACAGGACTAGTTTATCAGGATTAGGTTATTACCCATACAGGACTAGTTTATCAGGATTAGACTATTACCCATACAGGACTAGTTTATCAGGATTAGACTATTACCCATACAGGGCTAGTTTATCAGGTTTAGACTATTACCCATACAGGACTAGGACTAGACTATTACCCATACAGGACTAGTTTATCAGGACTAGACTATTACCCATACAGGACTAGTTTATCAGGATTAGACTATTACCCATACAGGACTAGTTTATCAGGTTTAGACTATTACCCATACAGGGCTAGTTTATCAGGACTAGGTTATTACCCAAACAGGGCTAGTTTATCAGGACTAGGTTATTACCCATACAGGACTAGTTTATCAGGTTTAGACTATTACCCATACAGGACTAGGACTAGACTATTACCCATACAGGACTAGTTTATCAGGACTAGACTATTACCCATACAGGACTAGTTTATCAGGACTAGGTTATTACCCATACAGGACTAGTTTATCAGGTTTAGACTATTACCCATACAGGACTAGTTTATCAGGATTAGACTATTACCCATATACAGGACTAGTTTATCAGGACTAGGTTATTACCCATACAGGACTAGTTTATCAGGATTAGACTATTACCCATACAGGACTAGTTTATCTGGACTAGTGTATCAGACTAGTTTATCAGGATTAGGTTATTACCCATACAGGACTAGTTTATCAGGATTAGACTATTACCCATACAGGACTAGTTTATCAGGATTAGACTATTACCCATACAGGACTAGTTTATCAGGATTAGACTATTACCCATACAGGACTAGTTTATCAGGACTAGGTTATACCCATACAGGACTAGTTTATCAGGACTAGACAATTACCCATACAGGACTAGTTTATCAGGTTTAGACTATTACCCATACAGGACTAGGTTATTACCCATACAGGACTAGTTTATCAGGACTAGACAATTACCCATACAGGACTAGTTTATCAGGATTAGACTATTACCCATACAGGACTAGTTTATCAGGATTAGACTATTACCCATACAGGACTAGTTTTTTCAGGACTAGGTTATTACCCATACAGGACTAGTTTATCAGGATTAGACTATTACCCATACAGGACTAGTTAATCTGGACTAGTGTATCAGACTAGTTTATCAGGATTAGGTTATTACCCATACAGGACTAGTTTATCAGGATTAGACTATTACCCATACAGGACTAGTTTATCAGGTTTAGACTATTACCCATACAGGACTAGTTTATCAGGATTAGACTATTACCCATACAGGACTAGTTCATCAGGTTTAGACTATTACCCATACAGGACAAGTTTATCAGGATTAGACTATTACCCATACAGGACTAGGTTATTACCCATACAGGACTAGTTTATCAGGACTAGACAATTACCCATACAGGACTAGTTTATCAGGTTTAGGTTATTGCCCATACAGGACTAGTTTAAGGTTGAGGATGAACCGGAGGTTCTACTGCGGTTTAGGCATAATACCAAACCTGTTTCAGCTCCTCTAAAAACATGATATTGTCTAAGCTCAGTAGTAAAAATTACTGCCGTTGATTCAAGTGGGTGTGCAGCATTACTACAGAGGAGAGCTGCATACACAAGAGAGAGAGAGAGGGGAGGGAGGAGAGAGAGGGGAGGGAGGGAGGAGAGAGAGAGAGAGGGGAGGAGAGAGAGGGGAGTGGGGAGAGGAGAAAGAGAGAGGGGAGGGAGGAGAGAGAGGGGAGGGGGAAGAGAGAGATGAGGAGAGGAGAGAAGAGAGAGAGAGGGGAGGGAGGAGAGAGAGAGAGGGGAGGGAGGAGAGAGAGATGAGGAGAGGAGAGAGAGAGAGGGGAGGGAGGAGAGAGAGAGGGGAGGGAGGAGAGAGAGAGGGGAGGGAGGAGAGAGAGAGAGGGGAGGGAGGAGAGAGAGAGGGGAGAGGGAGGAGAGAGAGGGGAGGGAGGAGAGAGAGATGAGGAGAGGAGAGAGAGAGGGGAGGGAGGAGAGAGAGAGATGGGAGGGATTAGAGAGAGAGAGGGGCGGGAGGAAAGAGAGAGGGGAGGGAGGAGAGAGAGGGGAGGGAGGAGAGAGAGTGGTGGGAGGAGAGAGAGAGGGGAGGGAGGAGTGAGAGATGATGAGAGGAAAGGAGAGAGAGATGAGGATAAGAGAGCTGCATACACAAGAGAGAGCGAGAGAGGGGAGGGAGGAGATAGAGAGAGAGGAGGGAGGAGAGAGAGGGGAGGGAGGAGAGAGAGAGAGAGAGAGGAGGGAGGAGAGAGAGAGATGAGGAGAGGAGAGAGAGAGGAGTTAGGAGAGAGAGAGATGAGGAGAGGAGAGAGAGAGATGAGGAGAGGAGAGCTGCATACACAAGAGAGAGAGAGAGGGGAGGGAGGAGAGAGAGGAGAGGAGAGGAGAGAGAGGGGAGGGAGGGAGGAGAGAGAGAGATGAGGAGAGGAGAGAGAGAGGGGAGGGAGGAGAGAGAGAGATGAGGAGAGGAGAGCTGCATACACAAGAGAGAGAGAGGGAGGGAGGCGAGAGAGATGAGGAGAGGAGAGAGAGAGGGGAGGGAGGAGAGAGAGAGATGAGGAGAGGAGAGAGAGAGGGGGAGGGAGGGAGGAGAGAGAGATGAGGAGAGGAGAGATAGAGAGGGGAGGGAGGAGAGAGAGAGGGGATGGAGGAGAGAGAGAGAGGGGAGGGAGGAGAGAGAGAGGGGAGGGAGGAGAGAGAGAGGGGAGGGGAGAGAGAGAGAGAAGGGAGGGAGAAGAGAGAGAGGGGAGAGAGGAGAGAGAGAGATGGGAGGGAGGAGAGAGAGAGATGGGAGGGAGGAGAGAGAGAGATGAGGAGAGGAGAGCTGCATACACAAGAGAGAGAGAGGGGAGGGAGGAGAGAGAGATGAGGAGAGGAGAGAGAGAGGGGAGGGAGGAGAGAGAGAGATGAGGAGAGGAGAGAGAGAGGGGGAGGGAGGAGAGAGAGATGAGGAGAGGAGAGAGAGAGAGGGGAGGGAGGAGAGAGAGAGGGGATGGAGGAGAGAGAGAGGGGGAGGGAGGAGAGAGAGAGGGGAGGGAGGAGAGAGAGAGGGGAGGGGAGAGAGAGAGAAGGGAGGGAGAACAGAGAGAAGGGAGAGAGGAGAGAGAGAGATGGGAGGGAGGAGAGAGAGAGGGGAGGGAGGAGAGAGAGAGGGGAGGGGAGAGAGAGAGGGGAGGGAGGAGAGAGAGAGGGGAGAGAGAGAGAGAATGGAGGGAGAAGAGAGAGAGGGGAGAGAGGAGAGAGAGAGATGGGAGGGAGGAGAGAGAGAGGGGAGAGAGGAGAGAGAGATGGGAGGGAGGAGAGAGAGAGGGGAGGGAGGAGAGAGAGAGGGGAGGGGAGAGAGAGAGGGGAGGGAGGAGAGAGAGAGGGGAGGGGAGAGAGAGACAGAGAAGGGAGGGAGAAGAGAGAGAGGGGAGAGAGGAGAGAGAGGGGAGGGGAGAGAGAGAGAGAGAAGGGAGGGAGAAGAGAGACAGGGGAGAGAGGAGAGAGAGAGATGGGAGGGAGGAGAGAGAGAGAGGAGGAGAGGAGAGAGGAGGGAGGAGAGAGAGAGAGATGGGAGAGGAGAGCAGAGCACATCCACTCTCACACGGTCTGCTTTCTATTCAAACACAAATACTGCTCACTACCTGGAACATTAATACAGGTCCACACTGACACAATACCAATGTGTGGCTTTTCTGCAACAATACCTCTCTCTCTCTTTGTCTCTGTCTCTGTCTCTCTCGCTCTCCCTCTCTCTGTCTCTCCATCATTATCTCTCTCTCTCCATTGTTATCTCTCTCCATCTCTCTCTCCAACGTTATCTCTCTCCCTCCATCATTCTCTCTCTCCATCTCTCTTTCTCCATCAATATATCTCTCTCTCTCTCTCTCTCTCTCCATTGTTCTCTCTCCCCCTCTCTCTCTCTATCGCTCTCTCTCTCCTTCTCTCTCACCATCATTTTTCTCTCTCTCTCTCTGACCAGGAAAACCTCCCTATACACTGATTTGAAAAGAAAAGCAAGAGGGAGAGATTGAGGGGAGTCTACAGAGTATACATGAAAAAAAGAGAAGCATTTTTCTTCCCGGGGACTCTATTGTATAATTACAATCAGTCGTGTTCAGTAACTGTCTCTATTGTATAATTATAGTCAGTAGTGTTCAGAAACTGTCAAACAAACCCTCACTTAGATTACCTTCCTTCCATACACTGCTCTAGAACAAAAAAGGGTAGAGGACGTTTTGCAAGCTGCAAAATTGTTATTTTTGTCCAAAAACGTTCCCAAAAGATGAGAGTTTGAGTTGTGTGTACATGTGTGTGCTATAGATTGTCAGAGCTTACTGAGGCAGGGGCGTAATCATTTCAAGTCAAATTGATAAAGGAAATCCTATTACTCTCCGCACCCAGTCTAGAATGGCTCCAAGCAGGAAAAGAACATAGGGAATGCGTCCCAAATTGCACCCTATTTCCCGATAATAAAGTGCCCTACTTTCAACCAGGGCCCATTAAAAGTAGTGCACTATAAAGGGAATAAGCTGCCCTTTGTGACACATTCATAGATTTCCTCCTGAAAAGACTACTGGATAGAATCTTGTTTAAAAACACAGTTAAACCCACACAGTGAAACCCACACAGTGAAATCCACACGGTGAAACCCACACAGTGAAATCCACACGGTGAAACCCACACAGTGAAATCCACACGGTGAAACCCACACAGTGAAATCCACACGGTGAAACCCACACATTGAAATCCACACGGTGAAACCCACACGGTGAAATCCACACGGTGAAACCCACACAGTGAAACCCACACAGTGAAACCCACACAGTGAAACCCACACAGTGAAATCCACACGGTGAAACCCACACAGTGAAACCCACACAGTGAAACCCACACAGTGAAACCCACACAGTGAAACCCACACAGTGAAATCCACACGGTGAAACCCACTATGTGAAACCCACACAGTGAAACCCACACAGTGAAATCCACACGGTGAAACCCACTATGTGAAACCCACACAGTGAAACCCACACGGTGAAACCCACACAGTGAAACCCACACAGTGAAACCCACACAGTGAAATCCACACAGTGAAACCCACACAGTGAAACCCACACAGTGAAATCCACACAGTGAAACCCACACAGTGAAACCCACACAGTGAAGCCCACACAGTGAAACCCATAAAACCCATACTGTCCATAATAACATAATAACATAGCAGGGTCTATGTTCCTCAGGCCCCCCCCCCCCCTAACCCTAACCTTAACCCTAACCCTAACCCTAACCCCCCCCCCAGCAGTACTGTCCATAATAACATAGCAGGGTCTATGTTCCTCAGGCACCCCCCTAACCCTAAACCCCCTATTATAACTATTCAGCATTGAGTCAAGGCCAAGGCCACACATCTCACCACTTTACACAGACAGAACTCAATAGCAGCTCTTTTAAAAAATCTTCAGTTGAGATGATGAAATACATTGAGTCCAGTGGTTTTCAAACCGCTCCTAGGGGGAACTCCCCCCGCCCCCCCCCCCCCCTGGCAGTTTCACCATGTTGGTGTAGCCCTGAACTAACTCACCCTGATCCACCAATCAAGGCTTTGATGATTAGCTGACAAGTTGACAGGTGTCAGGTGTGCTGGCTGTGTGAGAACATCAACACAAAGGAAGTAGCTTGTGCTGAACAGTTTTTCTGGTGAGAATCTAGACCTCAACCACAGAGCCTCCTAGCCTGGTACCAGTTTGGTTGATAATCTAGCCTCAATCACAGAGCCTCCTAGCCTGGTACCAGTCTGGTGAGAATCTAGACCTCAACCACAGAGCCTCCTAGCCTGGTACCAATCTGGTTGAGAGTCTAGACCTCAACCACAGAGCCTCCTAGCCTGGTACCAGTCTGGTGAGAATCTAGACCTCAACCACAGAGCCTCCTAGCCTGGTACCAGTCTGGTGAGAATCTAGACCTCAACCACAGAGCCTCCTAGCCTGGTACCAGTCTGGTTGAGAATCTAGACCTCAACCACAGAGCCTCCTAGCCTGGTACCAATCTGGTGAGAATCTAGACCTCAACCACAGAGCCTCCTAGCCTGGTACCAGTTTGGTTGATAATCTAGCCTCAATCACAGAGCCTCCTAGCCCGGTACCAGTCTGGTGAGAATCTAGCCTCAACCACAGAACCTCCTAGCCTGGTACCAATCTGGTGAGAATCTAGACCTCAACCACAGAGCCTCCTAGCCTGGTACCAATCTGGTTGAGAATCTAGACCTCAACCACAGAACCTCCTAGCCTGGTACCAATCTGGTGAGAATCTAGACCTCAATCACAGAGCCTCCTAGCCTGGTACCAATCTGGTGAGAATCTAGACCTCAACCACAGGACTAGACTATTACCCATACAGGACTAGTTTATCAGGATTAGACTATTACCCATACAGGACTAGTTTATCAGGATTAGGTTATTACCCATACAGGACTAGTTTATCAGGATTAGGTTATTACCCATACAGGACTAGTTTATCAGGATTAGACTATTACCCATACAGGACTAGTTTATCAGGATTAGACTATTACCCATACAGGGCTAGTTTATCAGGTTTAGACTATTACCCATACAGGACTAGTTTATCAGGACTAGGTTATTACCCATACAGGGCTAGTTTATCAGGACTAGGTTATTACCCATACAGGACTAGTTTATCAGGTTTAGACTATTACCCATACAGGACTAGGACTAGACTATTACCCATACAGGACTAGTTTATCAGGATTAGACTATTACCCATACAGGACTAGTTTATCAGGACTAGGTTATTACCCATACAGGACTAGTTTATCAGGTTTAGACTATTACCCATACAGGACTAGGACTAGACTATTACCCATACAGGACTAGTTTATCAGGACTAGACTATTACCCATACAGGACTAGTTTATCAGGATTAGACTATTACCCATACAGGGCTAGTTTATCAGGATTAGGTTATTACCCATACAGGACTAGTTTATCAGGATTAGGTTATTACCCATACAGGACTAGTTTATCAGGATTAGACTATTACCCATACAGGACTAGTTTATCAGGATTAGGTTATTACCCATACAGGACTAGTTTATCAGGATTAGACAATTACCCATACAGGACTAGTTTATCAGGATTAGACTAATTACCCATACAGGGCTAGTTTATCAGGTTTAGACTATTACCCATACAGGACTAGGACTAGACTATTACCCATACAGGACTAGTTTATCAGGACTAGACTATTACCCATACAGGACTAGTTTATCAGGATTAGACTATTACCCATACAGGACTAGTTTATCAGGTTTAGACTATTACCCATACAGGGCTAGTTTATCAGGACTAGGTTATTACCCAAACAGGGCTAGTTTATCAGGACTAGGTTATTACCCATACAGGACTAGTTTATCAGGTTTAGACTATTACCCATACAGGACTAGGACTAGACTATTACCCATACAGGACTAGTTTATCAGGACTAGACTATTACCCATACAGGACTAGTTTATCAGGACTAGGTTATTACCCATACAGGACTAGTTTATCAGGTTTAGACTATTACCCATACAGGACTAGTTTATCAGGATTAGACTATTACCCATATACAGGACTAGTTTATCAGGACTAGGTTATTACCCATACAGGACTAGTTTATCAGGATTAGACAATTACCCATACAGGACTAGTTTATCTGGACTAGTGTATCAGACTAGTTTATCAGGATTAGGTTATTACCCATACAGGACTAGTTTATCAGGATTAGACTATTACCCATACAGGACTAGTTTATCAGGATTAGACTATTACCCATTGTTACGGATACAGGTATCCTGTGTCTGTGTGTATCCTGTGTCTGTGTGTATCCTGTGTGTGTTTCTTTTCTCTCCTTCTCCCCTCACAGGTGAAAATCATCACTCCCCAATCAGTCAACAATCAACCCATCAATCAGAAGACACACCTCCTCCTGTTTCCTACCCTATCACAGTTCCTTCCCCATGGTTTAAAAACCCCATCATTTGTTTGTTCACCAGCTCAATCTTTGTAATGACATGTTGGTAGATCTCTGCTCTTGATAGATTTCAGTAGCACAATCTCTTTGTAAATGCCATGTATGTAGATCTCTCTCTTTGTGTAATAATTAACCTCTTCTTTTGGTTTGAGCACCTCCAAATCACTTTGTCATCTCCTGTGAGTATTGTTTTTGTTTATGGTGTTTGCTGGTGGGAAAAAGGGGAAACCAAGACAAGTCGCCCATGGGCATACACTACCCGTAGGTAAACTTTGTTAACACACACTAGTTAGAACTGGGCGGACCACCCACTGTATTTTGGTTAGTTAGTTAGCTGTTGTTGAAATAGGCTAGTCTAGCTTAGGGGTGTTTTGAATACTTATTGTTTCTTTCCTTGGGTCCAGCTCAGCCCCTTTTTCCTGCTCCCCCCCCCATTACCGTGTGTTTATAATAAACCCTGAGTTTGACGGTATTATTTCGGTTGTCGTGGTTATTTCGTTCACTTTTACTTTGTCACTATTATAATTTACATGAGTTATGTTACGGGTCTCACTACCATCCCACCTAGACTGTCGGGCCAAAAGAGATTCGTAACACCCATACAGGACTAGTTTATCAGGATTAGACTATTACCCATACAGGACTAGTTTATCAGGACTAGGTTATACCCATACAGGACTAGTTTATCAGGACTAGACAATTACCCATACAGGACTAGTTTATCAGGTTTAGACTATTACCCATACAGGACTAGGTTATTACCCATACAGGACTAGTTTATCAGGACTAGACAATTACCCATACAGGACTAGTTTATCAGGATTAGACTATTACCCATACAGGACTAGTTTATCAGGATTAGACTATTACCCATACAGGACTAGTTTTTTCAGGACTAGGTTATTACCCATACAGGACTAGTTTATCAGGATTAGACTATTACCCATACAGGACTAGTTTATCAGGATTAGACTATTACCCATACAGGACTAGTTTTTTCAGGACTAGGTTATTACCCATACAGGACTAGTTTATCAGGATTAGACTATTACCCATACAGGACTAGTTAATCTGGACTAGTGTATCAGACTAGTTTATCAGGATTAGGTTATTACCCATACAGGACTAGTTTATCAGGATTAGACTATTACCCATACAGGACTAGTTTATCAGGTTTAGACTATTACCCATACAGGACTAGTTTATCAGGATTAGACTATTACCCATACAGGACTAGTTCATCAGGTTTAGACTATTACCCATACAGGACAAGTTTATCAGGATTAGACTATTACCCATACAGGACTAGGTTATTACCCATACAGGACTTTTTAGATTAACTAACTTCTTAGTAATGACTCGGGACGTCGGGTTTGATACGAAAGCTTATTTTAGTAAGAATACTTGTTTACGTTACATTTAACAACAATTGTTTTGGTACAGAGCAATGCAGGTAAGATGCTGTTGGAAAGTCAGTCACAATCATTCGCACCTGCACATAATTGGCGCGTTATCACTCATTCCTCTCGCAAGGCATTCTGGGACTTGCAGTCAAAAAGCGTAATTCAACACAACCCAATACAATTACATATGCAAATAAATCTAAAGAAATATCTTTAGATACAGCTCAAAGAATAAACTTAAACATTAACTCTGTAACACATTAAAGTTACAACAGGACTAGTTTATCAGGACTAGACAATTACCCATACAGGACTAGTTTATCAGGATTAGACTATTACCCATACAGGACTAGTTTATCAGGATTAGACTATTACCCATACAGGACTAGTTTATCAGGTTTAGGTTATTGCCCATACAGGACTAGTTTAAGGTTGAGGATGAACCGGAGGTTCTACTGCGGTTTAGGCATAATACCAAACCTGTTTCAGCTCCTCTAAAAACATGATTGTCTAAGCTCAGTAGTAAAAAATACTGCCGTTGATTCAAGTGGGTGTGCAGCATTACTACAGAGGAGAGCTGCATACACAAGAGAGAGAGAGAGAGAGGGGAGGGAGGAGAGAGAGGGGAGGGAGGAGAGAGAGGGGAGGGAGGGAGGAGAGAGAGAGAGAGGGGAGGAGAGAGAGGGGAGTGGGGAGAGGAGAAAGAGAGAGGGGAGGGAGGAGAGAGAGGGGAGGGGGAAGAGAGAGATGAGGAGAGGAGAGAGAGAGAGGGGAGGGAGGAGAGAGAGAGGGGAGGGAGGAGAGAGAGAGAGGGGAGGGAGGAGAGAGAGAGAGGGGAGGGAGGAGAGAGAGAGGGGAGAGGGAGGAGAGAGAGGGGAGGGAGGAGAGAGAGATGAGGAGAGGAGAGGAGAGAGAGAGGGGAGGGAGGAGAGAGAGAGATGGGAGGGAGGAGAGAGAGAGAGGGGCGGGAGGAAAGAGAGAGGGGAGGGAGGAGAGAGAGGGGAGGGAGGAGAGAGAGAGGGGAGGGAGGAGAGAGAGTGGTGGGAGGAGAGAGAGAGGGGAGGGAGGAGTGAGAGATGATGAGAGGAAAGGAGAGAGAGATGAGGATAAGAGAGCTGCATACACAAGAGAGAGCGAGAGAGGGGAGGGAGGAGATAGAGAGAGAGGAGGGAGGAGAGAGAGGGGAGGGAGGAGAGAGAGAGAGAGAGAGAGGAGGGAGGAGAGAGAGAGATGAGGAGAGGAGAGAGAGAGGAGGGAGGAGAGAGAGAGAGATGAGGAGAGGAGAGAGAGAGATGAGGAGAGAGAGAGCTGCATACACAAGAGAGAGAGAGAGGGGAGGGAGGAGAGAGAGGAGAGGAGAGGAGAGAGAGGGGAGGGAGGGAGGAGAGAGAGAGATGAGGAGAGGAGAGAGAGAGGGGAGGGAGGAGAGAGAGAGAGATGAGGAGAGGAGAGCTGCATACACAAGAGAGAGAGAGGGAGGGAGGAGAGAGAGATGAGGAGAGGAGAGAGAGAGGGGAGGGAGGAGAGAGAGAGATGAGGAGAGGAGAGAGAGAGGGGGGAGGGAGGAGAGAGAGATGAGGAGAGGAGAGATAGAGAGGGGAGGGAGGAGAGAGAGAGGGGATGGAGGAGAGAGAGAGAGGGGAGGGAGGAGAGAGAGAGGGGAGGGAGTAGAGAGAGAGGGGAGGGGAGAGAGAGAGAGAAGGGAGGGAGAAGAGAGAGAGGGGAGAGAGGAGAGAGAGAGAGATGGGAGGGAGGAGAGAGAGAGGGGAGGGAGGAGAGAGAGAGATGAGGAGAGGAGAGCTGCATACACAAGAGAGAGAGAGGGGAGGGAGGAGAGAGAGATGAGGAGAGGAGAGAGAGAGGGGAGGGAGGAGAGAGAGAGATGAGGAGAGGAGAGAGAGAGGGGGAGGGAGGAGAGAGAGATGAGGAGAGGAGAGAGAGAGGGGAGGGAGGAGAGAGAGAGGGGATGGAGGAGAGAGAGAGGGGGGAGGGAGGAGAGAGAGAGGGGAGGGAGGAGAGAGAGAGGGGAGGGGAGAGAGAGAGAGAGAGAAGGGAGGGAGAAGAGAGAGAGGGGAGAGAGGAGAGAGAGAGATGGGAGGGAGGAGAGAGAGAGGGGAGGGAGGAGAGAGAGAGGGGAGGGGAGAGAGAGAGGGGAGGGAGGAGAGAGAGAGGGGAGGGGAGAGAGAGAGAAGGGAGGGAGAAGAGAGAGATGGGAGAGAGGAGAGAGAGAGATGGGAGGGAGGAGAGAGAGAGGGGAGAGAGGAGAGAGAGATGGGAGGGAGGAGAGAGAGAGGGGAGGGAGGAGAGAGAGAGGGGAGGGGAGAGAGAGAGGGGAGGGAGGAGAGAGAGAGGGGAGGGGAGAGAGAGACAGAGAAGGGAGGGAGAAGAGAGAGAGGGGAGAGAGGAGAGAGAGAGGGGAGGGGAGAGAGAGAGAGAGGAGGGAGAAGAGAGAGAGGGGAGAGAGGAGAGAGAGAGATGGGAGGGAGGAGAGAGAGAGAGGAGGAGAGGAGAGAGGAGGGAGGAGAGAGAGAGAGATGGGAGAGGAGAGCAGAGCACATCCACTCTCACACGGTCTGCTTTCTATTCAAACACAAATACTGCTCACTACCTGGAACATTAATACAGGTCCACACTGACACAATACCAATGTGTGGCTTTTCTGCAACAATACCTCTCTCTCTCTTTGTCTCTGTCTCTGTCTCTCTCGCTCTCCCTCTCTCTGTCTCTCCATCATTATCTCTCTCTCTCCATTGTTATCTCTCTCCATCTCTCTCTCCAACGTTATCTCTCTCCCTCCATCATTCTCTCTCTCCATCTCTCTTTCTCCATCAATATATCTCTCTCTCTCTCTCTCTCTCTCCATTGTTCTCTCTCCCCCTCTCTCTCTCTATCGCTCTCTCTCTCCTTCTCTCTCGCCATCATTTTTCTCTCTCTCTCTCTGACCAGGAAAACCTCCCTATACACTGATTTGAAAAGAAAAGCAAGAGGGAGAGATTGAGGGGAGTCTACAGAGTATACATGAAAAAAAGAGAAGCATTTTTCTTCCCGGGGACTCTATTGTATAATTACAATCAGTCGTGTTCAGTAACTGTCTCTATTGTATAATTATAGTCAGTAGTGTTCAGAAACTGTCAAACAAACCCTCACTTAGATTACCTTCCTTCCATACACTGCTCTAGAACAAAAAAGGGTAGAGGACGTTTTGCAAGCTGCAAAATTGTTATTTTTGTCCAAAAACGTTCCCAAAAGATGAGAGTTTGAGTTGTGTGTACATGTGTGTGCTATAGATTGTCAGAGCTTACTGAGGCAGGGGCGTAATCATTTCAAGTCAAATTGATAAAGGAAATCCTATTACTCTCCCCACCCAGTCTAGAATGGCTCCAAGCAGGAAAAGAACATAGGGAATGCGTCCCAAATTGCACCCTATTTCCCGATAATAAAGTGCCCTACTTTCAACCAGGGCCCATTAAAAGTAGTGCACTATAAAGGGAATAAGCTGCCCTTTGTGACACAATCATAGATCTCCTCCTGAAAAGACTACTGGATAGAATCTAGTTTAAAAACACAGTGAAACCCAATATGTGAAACCCACACAGTGAAACCCACACGGTGAAACCCACACAGTGAAACCCACTCAGTGAAACCCACACAGTGAAACCCACACAGTGAAACCCACACAGTGAAACCCACACAGTGAAATCCACACAGTGAAACCCACACAGTGAAACCCACTCAGTGAAACCCACACAGTGAAACCCACACAGTGAAACCCACACAGTGAAATCCACACGGTGAAACCCACACAGTGAAACCCACTCAGTGAAACCCACACAGTGAAACCCACACAGTGAAACCCACACAGTGAAACCCACTCAGTGAAACCCACACAGTGAAACCCACACAGTGAAACCCACACAGTGAAACCCACTATGTGAAACCCACTATGTGAAACCCACTATGTTAAACCCACACGGTGAAACCCACACAGTGAAACCCACACAGTGAAACCCACACAGTGAAACCCACACAGTGAAACCCACACAGTGAAACCCACTCAGTGAAACCCACACAGTGAAACCCACACAGTGAAACCCACACAGTGAAACCCACACAGTGAAACCCACTATGTGAAACCCACTATGTGAAACCCACTATGTTAAACCCACACGGTGAAACCCACACAGTGAAACCCACACGGTGAAACCCACACGGTGAAATCCACACAGTGAAACCCACACGGTGAAACCCACACGGTGAAATCCACACTGTGAAATCCACACGGTGAAACCCACACAGTGAAACCCACACGGTGAAATCCACACAGTGAAACCCACACAGTGAAACCCACACGGTGAAATCCACACAGTGAAATCCACACGGTGAAACCCACACAGTGAAACCCACACAGTGAAACCCACACAGTGAAACCCACACGGTGAAATCCACACAGTGAAACCCATAAAACCCATATTGTCCATAATAACATAATAACATAGCAGGGTCTATGTTCCTCAGCCCCCCCCCCCCCCCCAGCAGTACTGTCCATAATAACATAGCAGAGTCTATGTTCTTCAGCCCCCCCCCCCCCCTAACCCTAACCCTAACCCTAACCCCCCCCCCCCCCCCCCAGCAGTACTGTCCATAATAACATAGCAGAGTCTATGTTCCTCAGCCCCCCCCCCCCTAACCCTAACCCTAACCCTAACCCCCCCCCCCCCCCCAGCAGTACTGTCCATAATAACATAGCAGGGTCTATGTCCCTCAGCCCCCCCCCCCCACCCCCAACAGTACTGTCCATAATAATAATAACATATCAGGATCTATGGTCCATGTTCCTCAGCCCCCTCAGTCCATAATAACATATCAGGGTCTATGTTCCTCAGCCCCCCCCCCCCCCCCCCCCAGCAGTACTGTCCATAATAACATAGCAGGGTCTATGCTTCTCAATCAACAACTATTCAGCATTGAGTCAAGGCCAAGGCCACACATCTCACCACTTTACACAGACAGAACTCAATAGCAGCTCTTTTCAAAAATCTTCAGTTGAGATGATGAAATACATTGAGTCCAGTGGTTTTCAAACCGCTCCTAGGGGGAACTCCCCCCGCCCCCCCCCCCCCCCTGGCAGTTTCACCATGTTGGTGTAGCCCTGAACTAACTCACCCTGATCCACCAATCAAGGCTTTGATGATTAGCTGACAAGTTGACAGGTGTCAGGTGTGCTGGCTGTGTGAGAACATCAACACAAAGGAAGTAGCTTGTGCTGAACAGTTTTTCTGGTGAGAATCTAGACCTCAACCACAGAGCCTCCTAGCCTGGTACCAGTTTGGTTGATAATCTAGCCTCAATCACAGAGCCTCCTAGCCTGGTACCAGTTTGGTTGATAATCTAGCCTCAATCACAGAGCCTCCTAGCCTGGTACCAGTCTGGTGAGAATCTAGACCTCAACCACAGAGCCTCCTAGCCTGGTACCAATCTGGTTGAGAGTCTAGACCTCAACCACAGGGCCTCCTAGCCTGGTACCAGTCTGGTGAGAATCTAGACCTCAACCACAGGGCCTCCTAGCCTGGTACCAGTTTGGTTGATAATCTAGCCTCAATCACAGAGCCTCCTAGCCTGGTACCAGTCTGGTGAGAATCTAGACCTCAACCACAGAGCCTCCTAGCCTGGTACCAGTTTGGTTGATAATCTAGCCTCAATCACAGAGCCTCCTAGCCCGGTACCAGTCTGGTGAGAATCTAGCCTCAACCACAGAACCTCCTAGCCTGGTACCAGTCTGGTGAGAATCTAGACCTCAACCACAGAGCCTCCTAGCCTGGTACCAATCTGGTTGAGAGTCTAGACCTCAACCACAGGGCCTCCTAGCCTGGTACCAGTCTGGTGAGAATCTAGACCTCAACCACAGAGCCTCCTAGCCTGGTACCAGTCTGGTTGAGAATCTAGTCTTAACCACAGAACCTCCTAGCCTGGTACCAATCTGGTTGAGAGTCTAGACCTCAACCACAGGGCCTCCTAGCCTGGTACCAGTCTGGTGAGAATCTAGACCTCAACCACAGAGCCTCCTAGCCTGGTACCAGTCTGGTTGAGAATCTAGTCTTAACCACAGAACCTCCTAGCCTGGTACCAGTCTGGTTGAGAATCTAGACCTCAACCACAGAACCTCCTAGCCTGGTACCAGTTTGGTTGATAATCTAGCCTCAATCACAGAGCCTCCTAGCCCGGTACCAGTCTGTTTGAGAATCTAGACCTCAACCACAGAACCTCCTAGCCTGGTACCAATCTGGTGAGAATCTAGACATCAACCACAGAACCTCCTAGCCTGGTACCAATCTGGTGAGAATCTAGCTTCAACCACAGAACCTCCGAGCCTGGTACAAGTTTGGTGAGAATCTAGACCTCAACCACAGGACCTCCTAGCCTGCTTCAGAAGCAAGCCAGCAGTGGTATGCAGGGTGGTATGCTGCTGGCCTAAATATATAAACGTGGGGTTGACCTCTCTGTCTGTAAGAAGAGAGCTGCATTCTCTTTGATTTATTTACAACCTGACAGAAACTCCCTCTATATGTGACATCATTAACTAAGATAAGAATCATAACTTACCAAACCTGTTCACAGGAACGGATAACACTGGAGATCCTTTCAGATCTGCGTTGTGTTTTTTACCCCTAATTTGTGGAACAATCTGCAGAGTTCACTGCAGTTAGATGTGCTGGTGTCACTCAGGCAGTTTATATTGAGGACCTCTATGTAGTTGGATGTGATTGCTTTAATTAAACACGTTTATTTTGTTATTGTGTGCTGAATTATATTGTTTCATACACACGTATGTGACTGTTGTTTTATCATTCTGTTTTATATTGTAATTATTTATTTTATTTTTTATTTAACCTTTATTTAACCTTTATTTAACCTTTATTTAACCAGGAAGGGCTCATTGAGATTGACATGCATCTATAAATATATACAGGTCTCTCTTGTAAAATATATATTTTTTAATCTCAGTGTGACTCCCTGTTTAAATAAAGGTTAAATATATATATATATATATAATACAACACTGTTTTTGACCAGAGCCCTAAACAGCCCTATACAGTGGACCCGTCTGAATCCCAGAGATGATGGGGTTTTAATCTGACAGCAGGAAGCTGGACTCAGAACCACCAACATGCAGTAGAGTTTAGCTGGACTCAGAACCACCAACATGCAGTAGAGTTTAGCTGGACTCAGAACCACCAACATGCAGTAGAGTTTAGCTGGACTCAGAATCACCAACATGCAGTAGAGTTTAGCTGGACTCAGAATCACCAACATGCAGTAGAGTTTAGCTGGACTCAGAATCACCAACATGCAGTAGAGTTTAGCTGGACTCAGAACCACCAACATGCAGTAGAGTTTAGCTGGACTCAGAATCACCAACATGCAGTACAGTTTAGCTGGACTCAGAACCACCAACATGCAGTAGAGTTTAGCTGGACTCAGAATCACCAACATGCAGTAGAGTTTAGCTGGACTCAGAATCACCAACATGCAGTACAGTTTATTAGCAGCAGGTGGCAGTATAATAATGTGGTCTAATGATCAGAGTTGATCCTCAGTTGAGTTGGTGTGTTTGTCGGTGGCAGCCAGAGTGTGAATTATACCGTGACATTCAGGGGGAGCCTCTATTGGATGCAGGTACTTGCCTCAATACATTTTAATTTATGGGCCTATTAGTAAAGACAAGTCATTTAACAGTAAAAATATATGGACATTTTTAATGTGGCATGAACACTTCAAAAACTAGGCTACCTGTGACCGCTCATTCATCCCCTCCAAAAATGAATTCCAGCATCCAAACAGTGCATTGTGTATAAGGCAGCGGCTGTCATGCTCTTTTTTTGGACCAGACAGCATCAGATACAATGGCTACAAATACTTAGACCGAGAGGAGCTGTTTCGCTCGCTCGGATCCTCTCTCTGGTGAGATTGATGCAGTCTCTGTCAAATTATCAATATTTAGACACCTCCCCCGAAGTTTGACTTTTGTTGCGAGTTGTACATGAGTCTCAATAGGCTCCTAATATGATTATAAATGATAAGTACAGGATGTTATCTACAGCTCTCTATTGGAGATGAAGAGTAGGAAGGAGGGGAGATGAGGAGAGAAGGGTTTACCTGTGAGGCTGTACCTGGGTAAAGGTGAAAGTCTGTGCATTTCTCTTCGGTAAAGAATGTTGTATAGATTTGTCTGTACGTACTTGTGTGTGTATATATATATATATATATATATATACACAGTGCCTTGCGAAAGTATTCGGCCCCCTTGAACTTTGCAACCTTTTGCCACATTTCAGGCTTCAAACATAAAGATATAAAACTGTATTTTTTTGTGAAGAATCAACAACAAGTGGGACACAATCATGAAGTGGAACGACATTTATTGGATATTTCAAACTTTTTTAACAAATCAAAAACTAAAAAATTGGGCGTGCAAAATTATTCAGCCCCTTTACTTTCAGTGCAGCAAACTCTCTCCAGAAGTTCAGTGAGGATCTCCAATGTTGACCTAAATGACTAATGATGATAAATACAATCCACCTGTGTGTAATCAAGTCTCCGTATAAATGCACCTGCACTGTGATAGTCTCAGAGGTCCGTTAAAAGCGCAGAGAGCATCATGAAGAACAAGGAACACACCAGGCAGGTCCGAGTTACTGTTGTGAAGAAATTTAAAGCCGGATTTGGATACAAAAAGATTTCCCAAGCTTTAAACATCCCAAGGAGCACTGTGCAAGCGATAATATTGAAATGGAAGGAGTATCAGACCACTGCAAATCTACCAAGACCTGGCCGTCCCTCTAAACTTTCAGCTCATACAAGGAGAAGACTGATCAGAGATGCAGCCAAGAGGCCCATGATCACTCTGGATGAACTGCAGAGATCTACAGCTGAGGTGGGAGACTCTGTCCATAGGACATCAATCAGTCGTATATTGCACAAATCTGGCCTTTATGGAAGAGTGGCAAGAAGAAAGCCATTTCTTAAAGATATCCATAAAAAGTGTTGTTTAAAGTTTGCCACAAGCCACCTGGGAGACACACCAAACATGTGGAAGAAGGTGCTCTGGTCAGATGAAACTAAAAAATTGAACTTTTTGGCAACAATGCAAAACGTTATGTTTGGCGTAAAAGCAACACAGCTGAACACACCATCCCCACTGTCAAACATGGTGGTGGCAGCATCATGGTTTGGGCCTGCTTTTCTTCAGCAGGGACAGGGAAGATGGTTAAAATTGATAGGAAGATGGATGGAGCCAAATACAGGACCATTCTGGAAGAAAACCTGATGGAGTCTGCAAAAGACCTGAGACTGGGACAGAGATTTGTCTTCCAACAAGACAATGATCCAAAACATAAAGCAAAATCTACAATGGAATGGTTCAAAAATAAACATATCCAGGTGTTAGAATGGCCAAGTCAAAGTCCAGACCTGAATCCAATCGAGAATCTGTGGAAAGAACTGAAAACTGCTGTTCACAAAGGCTCTCCATCCAACCTCACTGAGCTCGAGCTGTTTTGCAAGGAGGAATGGGGAAAAAATGTCAGTCTCTCGATGTGCAAAACTGATAGAGACATACCCCAAGCGACTTACAGCTGTAATCGCAGCAAAAGGTGGCGCTACAAAGTATTAACTTAAGGGGGCTGAATAATTTTGCACGCCCAATTTTTCAGTTTTTGATTTGTTAAAAAAGTTTGAAATATCCAATAAATGTCGTTCCACTTCATGATTGTGTCCCAATTGTTGTTGATTCTTCACAAAAAAATACAGTTTTATATCTTTATGTTTGAAGCCTGAAATGTGGCAAAAGGTCGCAAAGTTCAAGGGGGCCGAATACTTTCGCAAGGCACTGTATATATATATATATATATATATATATATATAGTAAGAGCAAATGGGTAATTGTACTATCTCATTTCAAGAGCAACGTATTTGTTTATTAAACAGTGTTGGTTGTTAAATATAGTCTAATACGTAACTTTTTTGGGGGCGATCCGACCAAATTCACATAGAAATGTGAGTTATAGATCCGTGATTCTCGTTGAAAACAGGTGTAAGCAGCAGTGGATCTGTTCTATGTGCGCTATTTCTATGCTTCACAGTGTTTAAGTTTTTTTTTTTTTTCTTTTTTTTTTGCTTCTTTTACTTCCTGTTTTGTACACCAGCTTCAAACAGCTGAACATGTAATATTTTGGGTTTATGGAGAAAATATATTTCACATCGGTTTAGACGGCACGATGATTCTCTACGCAATGACTGCTTGTTTTGTCACATGAACTGAAATTAGGCGAACTAGGACTGGCTAACTCTACCACACATTCAGGACATAGTGTTATGTTATCTGGGTTAGGACTGGTTAACTCTACCACACATTTAGGGACGTTACCCTGTACATAGTGTTATGTTATCTGGGTTAGGACTGGCTAACTCTACCACACATTCAGGGACGTTACCCTGGACATATTGTTATGTTATCTGGGTTAGGACTGGCTAACTCTACCACACATTCAGGGACGTTACCCTGGACATATTGTTGTTATCTGGGTTAGGACTGGCTAACTCTACCACACATTCAGGGACGTTACCCTGGACATATTGTTATGTTATCTGGGTTAGGACTGGCTAACTCTACCACACATTCAGGGACGTTACCCTGGACATATTGTTGTTATCTGGGTTAGGACTGGCTAACTCTACCACACATTCAGGGACGTTACCCTGGACATATTGTTATGTTATCTGGGTTAGGACTGGCTAACTCTACCACACATTCAGGGACGTTACCCTGGACATATTGTTGTTATCTGGGTTAGGACTGGCTAACTCTACCACACATTCAGGGACATTACCCTGCACATATTGTTATGTTATCTGGGTTAGGACTGGCTAACTCTACCACACATTCAGGGACGTTACCCTGCACATATTGTGTAGACCTGAGCTGGATTTATGGCATTTTCAGAGCTTTTTGAATAAATAATGAATGTTTTTTAATCCCTGCTCTGATAAAAACCTCTCTCCTGGATGACAACTGATCAGTCAGGTGGTATATTACATTACATTACATTACATTACATTATATTATATCCATGAAGCCTACGACATTGTCAGTCAACATGGACCTTTTCTGGGGGCCTTTTTCACAGAAGGCGAGTTCAGTACAGGTGCATCAAAGCTGGGACCGAGAGACTGAAAAACAGCTTCTATTTCAAGACCATCAGACTGTTAAATAGCCATCACTAGCACATTAGAGGCTGCTGCCTACATAGAGACTCAAGTCACTGGCCATTTTAATACATGGATCACTAGTCACTTTAATAATGTTTACATATCTTGCATTACTCGTCCTCATATGTGTACACTGTAGTCTATACTATTCTACTGTATCTTGGTCTATGCCGCTCTGACATATATTTATAAATTCTTAATTCTAATCCTTAGATTTGTGTGTACTGGGTATATTTGTTCGATATTTTACTTGCTAGATGTTACTGCACTGTCTGAGCTAGAAGCACAAACATTACACTACATCCGGAATAGCATCTGCCAAACACGTGTCTGTGACCAATAACATTTCATTAGATTTGATGTTTCCTGTAAAACAGGAGAAATGATGAGACAAGAGGAAGTTGGTTGGTTTCAGGAAATGTTTTCTCAATAGAATTTAATAAACATGTTTTTTTTTTTTCTCTACAAAAAAACACATCTACATTCCAAAATATCCTATGTTCAGTCTCTTTAACAGTACATATAATTATTGCTATTCAATGAATTGGTATCTGTACCAAAAATAAAGGCTATTCACTTACACATAGTGCAGAAGGTATCTAACATGTTAAAACCATCTAATTGTACAGTGGGGCAAAAAAAGTATTTAGTCAGCCACCAATTGTGCAAGTTCTCCCACTTAAAAAGATGAGAGAGGCCTGTAATTTTCATCGTAGGTACACTTCAACTGTGACAGACAAAATGAGGAGAAAAAAAACATCTCATTGTATGTATGTTCGTCCAACACATGTCAACAGATTATCCGCTTTAGTAGTGAAAGAATAAATGTTACCCAATGTTTTATTTTGTATTTGACCTTTATTTAACAAGGCAAGTCAGTTAAGAACAAGTTCTTATTTACAATGACGGCCTCCCAAAAGGCAAAAGGCCTCCCGCGGGGACGGGGGCCTGGGATTACAAAAATAAAATAAATACAATATATATTTAGGACAAAACACACAACAAGAGAGACAACACAACACTACATAAAGAGAGACAACACAACACTACATAAAGAGAGACAACACTACACTACATTAAGGGAGACAACACAACACTACATAAAGAGAGACAACACAACACTACATAAAGAGAGACAACACAACACTACATTAAGGGAGACAACACAACACTACATAAAGAGAGACAACACAACACTACATAAAGAGAGACAACACAACACTACATAAAGAGAGACAACACAACACTACATAAAGGGAGACAACACAACACTACATAAAGAGAGACAACACAACACTACATAAAGAGAGACAACACAACACTACATAAAGGGAGACAACACAACACTACATAAAGAGAGACAACACAACACTACATAAAGGGAGACAACACAACACTACATAAAGAGAGACAACACAACACTACATAAAGAGAGACAACACAACACTACATAAAGGGAGACAACACAACACTACATAAAGGGAGACAACACAACACTACATAAAGAGAGACAACACAACACTACATAAAGGGAGACAACACAACACTACATAAAGAGAGACAACACAACACTACATTAAGGGAGACAACACAACACTACATAAAGAGAGACAACACAACACTACATAAAGAGAGACAACACAACACTACATAAAGAGAGACAACACAACACTACATAAAGAGAGACAACACAACACTACATAAAGGGAGACAACACAACACTACATAAAGGGAGACAACACAACACTACATAAAGAGAGACAACACAACACTACATAAAGAGAGACAACACAACACTACATAAAGAGAGACAACACAACACTACATAAAGGGAGACAACACAACACTACATTAAGGGAGACAACACAACACTACATAAAGAGAGACAACACAACACTACATAAAGAGAGACAACACAACACTACATTAAGGGAGACAACACAACACTACATAAAAAGAGACCTAAGACAACAACACAGTACGGCAGCAACACAATAAGACAACACCATGGTAGCAACACAACATAACAACAACATGGTAGCAACACAACATAACAACAACATGGTAGCAACACAACATAACAACAACATGGTAGCAACACAACATAACAACAACATGGTAGCAACACAACATAACAACAACATGGTAGCAACACAACATAACAACAACATGGTAGCAACACAACATAACAACAACATGGTAGCAACACAACATAACAACAACATGGTAGCAACACAACATAACAACAACATGGTAGCAACACAACATAACAACAACATGGTAGCAACACAACATAACAACAACATGGTAGCAACACAACATAACAACAACATGGTAGCAACACAACATGGTAGCAGCACAAAAACATGGTACAAACATCATTGGGCACAGACAACAGCAAAGGGCAAGAAGGTAGAGACATCAATACATCACACAAAGCAGCCACAACTGTCATTACGAGTCTTTGAATGAGGAAAAGTTTGATAAGTTTGAGATAAAACTGTCCAGTTTGAGTGTTTGTTGCAGCTCGTTCCAGTCGCTAGCTGCAGCGAACTAAAAAGAGGAGCAACCCAGGGATGTGTGTGCTTTGGGGACCTTTAACAGAATGTGACTGGCAGAACGGGTGTTGTATGTGGAGGATGAGGGCTGCAGTATATATCTCAGATAGGGGGGAGTGAACAGGTGTTGTATGTGGAGGATGAGGGCTGCAGTAGATATCTCAGATAGGGGGGAGTGAACAGGTGTTGTATGTGGAGGATGAGGGCTGCAGTAGATATCTCAGATAGGGGGGAGTGAACAGGTGTTGTATGTGGAGGATGAGGGCTGCAGTAGATATCTCAGATAGGGGGGAGTGAACAGGTGTTGTATGTGGAGGATGAGGGCTGCAGTAGATATCTCAGATAGGGGGGAGTGAACAGGTGTTGTATGTGGAGGATGAGGGCTGCAGTAGATATCTCAGATAGGGGGGAGTGAACAGGTGTTGTATGTGGAGGATGAGGGCTGCAGTAGATATCTCAGATAGGGGGGAGTGAACAGGTGTTGTATGTGGAGGATGAGGGCTGCAGTAGATATCTCAGATAGGGGGGAGTGAACAGGTGTTGTATGTGGAGGATGAGGGCTGCAGTAGATATCTCAGATAGGGGGGAGTGAACGGGTGTTGTATGAGGAGGATGAGGGCTGCAGTAGATATCTCAGATAGGGGGGAGTGAGGCCTAAGAGGGTTTTATAAATAAGCATCAACCAGTGGGTCTTGCAACGGGTATACAGAGATTACCAGTTTAAGGAGGAGTATAGAGTGCAGTGATGTGTCCTATAAGGAGCATTGGTGGCAAATCTGATGGCCGAATGGTAAAGAACATCTAGCCGCTCGAGAGCACCCTTACCTGCCGATCTATAAATTACGTCTCCGTAATCTAGCGTGGGTAGGATGGTCATCTGAATCAGGGTTAGTTAGGCAGCTGGAGTGAAAGAGGAGCGATTACGACAGAGGAAACCAAGATTTAACTTTAGTCTGCAGCTTTGATATGTGCTGAGAGAAGGACAGTGTACTGTCTAGCCAAGTACTTGCATGAGGTGACTACCTCCAGCTCTAAACCCTCAGAGGTAGTAATCACACCTGTGGGGAGACGGGCATTCTTCTTACCAAACCACATGACCTTTGTTTTGGAGGTGTTCAGAACAAGTAAGGGTAGAGAAAGCTTGTTGGACACTAAGACAGCTTTGTCATTTAACACAACATCCCCGGGGAGGGGCCAGCAGAGTATAAGACTGTATCATCTGCATATAAATGGATGAGAGAGCTTCCTAGTGCCTGAGCTGTGTTGTTGATGTACGTTGAGATTTATGGTTTAATTGATTGGTCTCAAACAGCTCTGTTCTTCCAGCTAAAAAAAAAATCTACAATGTTTGGAGATAAACTAGATCGTCTCCTTTATAGACCAAGAATGTCTTCAACATGGTGACGTCGCTCCCCGTGGGCAAGGTTAGGCCATCCTTGTTCCTGGCGGGTTGCCTGGGCGTCATGGAAGAACACTGGCTGATTACAGTAAAGAGTCTAGAAGAATCAAGTTGACCAATTATTTGTTATTATTGTCTCTCTGCACTGTTGCCGCGAGGCCACGGTTTCACTGCGTCAGAGCGTTTTTGTTTGTGTCGTTTTGAAATGCTTACACCAATCGCTGCTCAAAATGTTGTCTGGCTAATACTGGGGGCCCTGGAAGAAACACAATGGGCCAGGGTTTTAGAAATGCCCAGGTGCATTTCTGATCCCAGACTGCCCCTGGTTACAATCATAAAGATAAACAGGAAGCCATTTTCAATGAGTCTGTAGTACCTTTTTTTTTTTATCAGCCACTAGAGGTCCCCCTAGATCTGATTCTTAGCATGACACTGTACTACTAGTTGCACTTCTGAACAGATCTAGTATCAGCTTACTTATCTCGGGGGGTTAAATGCCACGACCTTTATTGATGTCTACAAGATGCGCATTGAGCGTGGGAAATGCGCTCTACAAATTAAATATAATAATACCTATTATTATTATTATTACATCATAGATAACTGTATCCAGTCACGGATGTTTGTTTGTATTACAACAACGAAAAACAGCAAACGGATATTACTAATGGCAGGCCGACCTACAAAATACGCGATGATACCTAGAAAGTTGATGTCAAACGTCTTACTCATTGGAGAAATACAAGCCACCAACAGATGCCAACACTTGCTATATGCAAGATGATGAGTCACTTCTCTACGTTTATGTCTTTGGGGAAAAAATACAGAATTCTCTAATTCTAAATTGGAAATATTCCACATAGGAAATATATTGCCCTAATAAAATAGCATAAATGTTTCAACTCTTCTAAAGTGTAACATATAGGTATGAATGTCAAGAAGAGAACACGTATCCTCCCTCCCTCCCCAGTCATCAGAGCTTTCCACTTGCTCCGCTCTCCATTTCAAAACGACACAAACAAAAACGCACTGACGCAGTGAAACCGTGGACTTGCGGCAACAGTGCAGAGAGAAAATAATTGGTCAACTTGATTCTTCTAGACTCTTTACTGTAATCAGCCAGTGTTCTTCCATGACGCCCAGGCAACCCGCCAGGAACAAGGATGGCCTAACCTTGCCCACGGGGCGCGACGTCACCATGTTAAAGACATTCTTGGTCTATAAAGGAGACATTCTAGTTTATCTCCAAACATTATTTAAAATATTTTAGCTGGAAGAACAGAGCTGTTTGAGACCAATCAATTCAACCATAAATGAACAATGGCGCCGACGAATGAAAGACATATGAACGGTATGTTGGACTGCTATTTCTCTTATTCCTTCGTTATTACATGTTTGTTAGGCAAATGCAGGAGCATTTCACGTTATTTGCAAATATATATATATATATATTGATTATCATTAGCTATATCCTGAATTGAAATGTTTACTGTTCTCTCAAAATAAAAAATAAAAATACGGGCACATTTTAGTGCGTTTTGCCTGGAGAATAGAAGTTGTCACAATGCCTTTAGAATGGACTTACGTCAGTGTTCTATAATGTCACCCAGCGCCCTCTATCTGATCGGGTCAGGCGTTACCTGTTCACTCGCTGCTCCGCGCACAGTTCTCCCGAAGATGGGCAGTGGGGAAAGTCGCCCTGGCAAGGTGTCTCTCTGCGGAGGTATTGAATAGAATACACCTTTGCGTAATAAGTAGATACAATTAACACTTAATTGTTTTAAAAAAAAACTTTATTTTTTTTATCAGTAGCCTAACTTGTTATGTCGGGGAAAGAAAGAAAGAAAGAGCCGGTCTGTGACAGAACGCACAGTAAGACTGTCTGTCCTTCTGCGGTAGCGTGAACCAACTGTGGCCAGGCGCTGCAAGGATGCGCCAGCAGTGCAGTAGCAGCGCGTTTCACGCATGCAGCGTTCCGTGTTGCAGGTTATGGGACGGCGTATGCTAGGCTATAGGCTACAAAGAGTATAACGCGGATGACACCTATATCATGTCTGTCATTATCGTCCGTGTGTGGCCTGATTGGCACCGTATTCACCATATAGTGCACTACTTTAGACCAGGGTCTTTTGAGTTGCAGCACCAGTCAGTGGTCGGTCAGGAATGAGCGGTGCACATTCTTGTAACACCCTTAGCCAACCGGAGACGTCAATAAATAAGGGTGAGCTTACAGAATGCATCACAGCTGAAATAAGGCTCGAGTTACAGGCTTTGCGTCCTAAATGGCCTCCATAGTCCCTATGTAGTGTACTTATGACCAGGGCCCGTGCTCAAAAGTAGTGCACGAGAATAGGATGCCTTTTGGGATATATCTACAGTAGCAGTGTTAAAGCTGTATTAGAGGGCCATCTACAGTAGCAGTGTTTCCCTGACCCAGAGACCCAGAGTAGTGTACCTATGACCAGGGCCCGTGCTCAAAAGTAGTGCACGAGAATAGGATGCCTTTTGGGATATATCTACAGTAGCAGTGTTAAAGCTGTATTAGAGGGCCATCTACAGTAGCAGTGTTTCTCTGACCCAGAGACCCCTAGTCAGCTGTATTAGAGGGCCATCTACAGTAGCAGTGTTTCTCTGACCCAGAAAACCCTAGTCAGCTGTATTAGAGGGCCATCTACAGTAGCAGTGTTTATCTGACCCAGAGACCCCTAGTCAGCTGTATTAGAGGGCCATCTACAGTAGCAGTGTTTATCTGACCCAGAGACCCCTAGTCAGCTGTACTAGAGGGCCATCTACAGTAGCAGTGTTTATCTGACCCAGAGACCCCTAGTCAGCTGTATTAGAGGCCCATCTACAGTAGCAGTGTTTATCTGACCCAGAGACCCCTAGTCAGCTGTAGTCTGGCTGTGATTGGACTGGATGTACCTGTTCAAGTGTGTCGTCCAAGAAGTGCTGTTGTGCTGACAAAGTATTGACACCACTCTCTGTTAAATAAAGGTTAAATAAAATAAATAAATAAATAAATATGAACTGTTGAACCACTAGAGACCCCTAGTAAGACCCCAGCAGGAGAGACCCCTAGTAAGACCCCAGCAGGAGACCCCTAGTAAGACCCCAGCAGGAGAGACCCCTAGTAAGAACCCAGCAGGAGAGACCCCCAGAGAACTCTAGTAAGACCCCAGCAGGAGAGACCCCTAGTAAGACCCAAGCAGGAGAGACCACCAGAGACCCTTAGTAAGACCCCAGCAGGAGAGACCCCCAGACAACCCTAGTAAGGCCCTTAACAGGAGAGACCCCCAGAGAACCCTAGTAAGACCCCAGCAAGAGACCCCCAGAGAACCCTAGTAAGACCCCAGCAAGAGAGACCCCCAGAGACCCCTAGTAAGACCCCGGCAGGAGAGACACCTAGTAAGACCCCAGCAAGAGAGACCCCCAGAGACCCCTAGTAAGACCCCAGCAACAGAGACCCCCAGAGACCCCTAGTAAGACGCCAGCAGGAGAGACCCCTAGTAAGACCCCAGCAAGAGAGCCCACCAGAGACCCCTAGTAAGACCCCAGCAAGAGAGACCACCAGAGACCCCTAGTAAGACCCCTGCAAGAGAGCCCACCAGAGACCCCTAGTAAGACCCCAGCAGGAGAGCCCACCAGAGACCCCTAGTAAGACCCCAGCAAGAGAGCCCACCAGAGACCCCTAGTAAGACCCCAGCAAGAGAGCCCACCAGAGAACCCTAGTAAGACCCCAGCAAGAGAGCCCACCAGAGACCCCTAGTAAGACCCCAGCAGGAGAGACCACCAGAGACCCCTAGTAAGACCCCAGCAAGAGAGCCCACCAGAGACCCCTAGTAAGACCCCAGCAAGAGAGATCCCTAGTAAGAACCCAGCAAGAGAGACCACCAGAGACCCCTAGTAAGACCCCAGCAGGAGAGACCACCAGAGACACCTAGTAAGACCCCAGCAAGAGAGACCACCAGAGACCCCTAGTAAGACCCCAGCAAGAGAGCCCACCAGAGACCCCTAGTAAGACCCCAGCAGGAGAGCCCACCAGAGACCCCTAGTAAGACCCCAGCAAGAGAGCCCACCAGAGACCCCTAGTAAGACCCCAGCAAGAGAGCCCACCAGAGAACCCTAGTAAGACCCCAACAGGAGAGACCCCCAGAGAACCCTAGTAAGACCCCAGCAAGAGAGCCCACCAGAGACCCCTAGTAAGACCCCAACAGGAGAGACTCCCAGAGAACCCTAGTAAGACCCCAACAGGAGAGACCCCCAGAGAACCCTAGTAAGACCCCAGCAAGAGAGACCCCAGAGAACCCTAGTAAGACCCCAACAGGAGAGACCCCCAGAGAACCCTAGTCAGACCCCAACAGGAGAGACCCCCAGAGAACCCTAGTAAGACCCCAGCAAGAGAGACCCCCAGAGAACCCTAGTAAGACCCCAGCAGGAGAGACCCCCAGAGAACCCTAGTAAGACCCCAGCAAGAGAGACCCCCAGAGAACCCTAGTAAGACCCCAGCAGGAGAGACCCCCAGAGAACCCTAGTAAGACCCCAGCAAGAGAGACCACCAGAACCGTGAACTGACCTGTTATCTCCATCTTACCTCTAGTACTGACATTACTGTCTGTTATCTCCTACCCCCAGATACCTCTAGTATTGACATTACTGTCTGTTATCTCCTACCCCCAGAGACCTATAGTATTGACATTACTGTCTGTTATCTCCTACCCCCAGATACCTCTAGTATTGACATTACTGTCTGTTATCTCCTACCCCCAGATACCTCTAGTAAGGCCTCAGCGAGCCCCGCGGAGCCCAAGGGGAAGCGGCCCCCAGTGCTTGTGGACGGGGTGACTCTGAACGGCCCCACGCTGGACATCAGGGAAGCAGAGAGCTTCCTCAGAGACGCCATGCCCATCATCATGGAGGAGGCCGTCTGGAAGGCTACTGACGTCAAGGAGAAGGTAAACATCTCTTTTACAATTTTTTCTCTCACACTTTGCACTTTCCAGTCCCAGGATGCATAAAGGATAATGAGATCTGTTGTGAAGTATACCAGAATGCTGCAGTTTATTTTTCAAACAATAGGACATGGACCTGTATAAGAATGTATCAGGTAAATGGCTCCCCGGACTATTTCCATTGACCCCCCCCCCCCCCCCCCTTTATTTTTTTTTTTTACATTGACTGCTACTCGCTGTTTATTATCGATCCATAATCACTTTACCCCTACCTACATGTACATATGATCTCATTCACCTCGACTAACCTGTATCCCCGCACATTGGCTCAGTACCGTACCATCTGTACTTAGCCTCGCTATTCTTATTTTATTGTGTTACTTTATTTTTTAATTTTTTTTTTTTACTTTAGTTTACTACGTAAATATTTTCTTAACTCTTATTTTTCTTAAAGCTGCATTGTTGGTTAAAGGATCTGACCCTTTTTTTAAAAATGTTCTCCTAAAATGACAAATCTAACTGCCTGTAGCTCAGGCCTTGAAGCAAGGATATGCATGTTCTTGGTACCATTTGAAAGGAAACACTTTGAGGTTTGTGGAAATGTGAAATTAATGTAGGATAATATAACACATTAGATTTGGTAAAAGATAATAGAAATACTTTTTTTAAATATATATTTTTCCCCCCCATCATCTTTGAATTGCAAGAGAAAGGCCATTATCTGACTTAGGACTCTAGGAGCAATTCATATTTTGTTCACTAGATGACAGCAGTGTATGTGCAAAGTTTTAGACTGATCCATTGAACCATTGCATTTCTGTTCAAAATGTTATATCAAGTCTTCCCAAATGTGCCTAATTGGTCAATATATACATTTTCAAGTTCCTAACTGTGCAATCTCCTCAAACAATAGCATGGTATGTTTTCACTGTAATAGTTACTGTAAAATTTGATTTGATTTGATTGATATACAGTACATGTTCTTTATGAATGGTGAATAGGCCCCAGGTAGTTTGTCTGACGTCAAGGATGAGGTAAACAAACATCTAGTGGAGGGAACAGTCTGAAATGGCACCATTTTCACTATATAGCTTGAAGGGTGTTTATCAATATGCATACTACCTACCGCGCTCTCACTCACACTCTGAGTGCTGCACCTCCCCTACTGTATTACCTCACGCTGCACCTCCCCTACTGTATTACCTCACGCTGCACCTCCCCTACTGTATTACCTCACACTGCTCCTCCCCCTACTGTATTACCTCACGCTGCACGTCCCCCTACTGTATTACCTCACGCTGCACCTCCCCTACTGTATTACCTCACGCTGCTCCTCCCCCTACTGTATTACCTCACGCTGCACCTCCCCTACTGTATTACCTCACGCTGCACCTCCCCTACTGTATTACCTCACGCTGCTCCTCCCCCTACTGTATTACCTCACGCTGCTCCTCCCCCTACTGTATTACCTCACGCTGCACCTCCCCTACTGTATTACCTCACGCTGCACCTCCCCTACTGTATTACCTCACGCTGCACCTCCCCTACTGTATTACCTCACGCTGCACCTCCCCATTCACTGACCCTTCTTCCAACCAGGACAATGGCAACAATAGAGACCAAACAGGATATACACAAAGCAAAACGTTTCAGATGTCAAGTCTTTGTGGGTGGCTAGCTAGCTAACAATTCTCTGTGGCTAGCTAACAGTAGTAGCAAGACAGTTAGCCCTATGGACTTACTATGGGCTTGCGATTTACACACACTACAGTGGGTATTGTAGCCAGGTAAACACAGCAAAAATTAACACAGCATGTATTTATTAACGTATCTAGATAAAATAAAAATAAATATTGTAGTCAGCCGACATATGAGATGTGAAGAGGCAACATTTCATTCCGAAGTCGGAGTGTACTTTCTTTGACTTCAGCTCAGTTAATGTCCGCCCTTGATTTCAAGAAATGTTGCATCATTTTTAACCCGGTTGCGTCATATTTCTGTGCCTACTTTCCGTTGCGATGTACGTCGATGTACGCTTCAGAAATATGTACAAACGGAGTATGCATTCGAGAAGTGCCCTCCGTGCTCTGTTTTTGCCAACTTTGATATGGACTCATACTCCCACCCTCCCGTGCTCTAATTTGCGTGCTCGGAGCACGGTAGTATGCATTTTGAGCAACCGCCAAAGTCTATTTCCTTCTCTCCCATGTAACAGGTGTGCGAGTGGCGCTCTCCGGAGCAGCTGAAGGACCTATTAGACCTAGAGTTGAGGGAAGAAGGCGAGGCACATCCCCAGATACTGCAGCGCTGTCGGGATGCCATCCGATACAGTGTCAAGACCGGTAAGGACCCAGCTCAACCCTGATTTAAAATCTAACCCCCCAGACCTCAGCCAAACCCTGACCCAACCCCCTCCCCCGCCCGCATCCAAACCCCGACTTTCAAAACCCGGACTCTTTAAAAGACACCAATGAACTTCATCCCAAACCGGTCCTAAACCCTAACCTTCTAACTCTCCAGCCCAGAGTATCTCCTTCGCCATACGATAGTGTCAAGACTGGTAGGAAACAGCTCAATCCTAAACCCCATGCAGCCAATCCCTAACCTTGAAAACCCCCAGCCAAACCCCACATTTAAAACCTGTGTCAACCAGGTCTGTTAACCAACTAACCTTCAAATTCTCCCTCTAACCCCCCCCAGTCAGCTACTGTTACATAATTAACTAGCCAGACTCTAGTTAGCCACCCTCACGGCACTCAGGCTAGCTACTGGATAATACAGGCTATAGCGATAGTAGCTCCCACCCTTCCACCCAGCGCTATCCTATCCAACCCAGGGTGTAAATCATCAAGCTAGCGAAAGTAGCTCCCACCCTTCCCCCAGCGCTATCCTATCCAAACCAGGCTGTTAATCATCAAGATAGCGACAGTAGCCCATCCTTAATACCCCTCCAAGCCTCTTAACCGTCCTAGGCCCTTAACACTCCCGGCCCCTTAAACCTCCCAGCCCCTGACATCTGAGATCCCTTGACCCCCACCTAGCCCGGGCCAGCCAGACCCCAAATGTAAAACCCCTGTCAACCAGGTCTATCAACCAACTGACCTTCAAACTCTAACCCCCCCCCTAGTTAGCTACCATTAGGTTAGGGTTAAAGGCAGCTACCATTAGGGAAGGGTTAAAGTCATCTACCATTAGGTTATGGTTAAAGTCATCTACCATTAGGTTAGGGTTAAAGTCAGCTACCATTAGGGAAGGGTTAAAGTCAGCTACCATTAGGGTAGGGTTAAAGTTAGCTAACATTAGGGTAGGGTTAAAGTCAGCTACCATTAGGGAAGGGTTAAAGTCAACTACCATTAGGTTAGGGTTAAAGTTAGCTAACATTAGGGAAGGGTTAAAGTTCGCTAAGATTAGGGAAGGGTTAAAGTTAGCTACCATTTGGGAAGGGTTAAAGTTAGCTACCATTAGGGAAGGGTTAAAGTTAGCTACCATTAGGGAAGGGTTAAAGTCAGCTACCATTAGGGAAGGGTTAAAGTTAGCTACCATTAGGTTAGGGTTAAAGTTAGCTAACATTAGGGAAGGGTTAAAGTTAGCTAACATTAGGGTAGGGTTAAAGTCAGCTACCATTAGGGCAAGGTTAAAGTTAGCTAACAGTAGGGAAGGGTTAAAGTTAGCTAACATTAGGTTAGGGTTAAAGTCAGCTACCATTAGGGTAAGGTTAAAGTTAGCTAACATTAGGGTAGGGTTAAAGTTAGCTACCATTAGGGTAGGGTTAAAGTTAGCTACCATTAGGGTAGGGTTAAAGTTAGCTAACATTAGGTTAGGGTTAAAGTTAGCTAACATTAGGGAAGCGTTAAAGTTAGCTACCATTAGGTTAGGTTTAAAGTTAGCTAACATTAGGTTAGGGTTAAAGTCAGCTACCGTTAGGTTAGGGTTAAAGTTAGCTAACATTAGGTTAGGGTTAAAGTTAGCTACCATTAGGGAAGGGTTAAAGTCAGCTACCATTAGGGAAGGGTTAAAGTTAGCTACCATTAGGGAAGGGTTAAAGTCAGCTACCATTAGGGAAGGGTTAAAGTTAGCTAACATTAGGGAAGGGTTAAAGTTAGCTAACATTAGGTTAGGGTTAAAGTTAGCTAACATTAGGGTAAGGTTAAAGTTAGCTAACATTAGGGTAGGGTTAAAGTTAGCTAACATTAGGTTAGGGTTAAAGTCAGCTAACATTAGGGTAAGGTTAAAGTTAGCTAACATTAGGGTAAGGTTAAAGTTAGCTAACATTAGGTTAGAGTTAAAGTTAGCTAACATTAGGGTAAGGTTAAAGTTAGCTAATATTAAGGAAGGGTTAAAGTTAGCTAACATTAGGGAAGGGTTAAAGTTAGCTAACATTAGGGAAGGGTTAAAGTTAGCTAACATTAGGGTAAGGTTAAAGTTAGCTAACATTAGGGTAAGGTTAAAGTTAGCTAACATTAGGGTAGGGTTAAAGTTAGCTAACATTAGGGTAAGGTTAAAGTTAGCTAACATTAGGGTAAGGTTAAAGTTAGCTAACATTAGGGTAGGGTTAAAGTTAGCTAACATTAGGGAAGGGTTAAAGTTAGCTAACATTAGGGAAGGGTTAAAGTTAGCTAACATTAGGGAAGGGTTAAAGTTAGCTAACATTAGGGAAGGGTTAAAGTTAGTATCTGGATTTTCTTGCTTATTCTATCCTGATCCCGGGATTTTTCCGACCAGGATTTCTGGAAAACCTGGAAACTTAGTTGTGATTGAATCAAACCTTGTCTGTTTGTATGTGCAGGACATCCTCTCTTCTTCAACCAGCTCTATGCAGGCATGGACCCTTATTCACTAGTGGGCCGATTCATCACAGAAGCTATCAACCCCAGTCTGTGAGTATTACATCTTACCATCTCATATGATCCGAGTGTCTGTCAACATGTACCCATACTCACTGTATAACTGTGCCTGACAAGGGATGTGGGATTTTACGATCACTGAAATGATATCAATGACAACTATTCTGCTATTCATCTCAGAAGTGTCTGTAGCTCGTTCTTGATGATTGATTGGATAGTATTGTAGCTCAGGTGAGAGCAGGTGAGTCATTGACTGGACATGTTGTTTGTCTTGGCAGGTACACGTACGAGGTGGCTCCAGTGTTCCTGCTGACAGAGGAGGCGGTTCTGCAGAAGATGATTGAGATCATTGGATGGCAGGAGGGAGGGGATGGCATCTTCAGCCCAGGTGTGGAAACCACACAGACTGACACATCTTATTCTTCATCTTCATCTTCATTTTCTTCATCTTCTTCTTCTTCTTCATTTTCTTCATCTTCTTCTTCATCATTGTCTTCATCATCATCTTCTTCTTCATCTTCTTCTTTATCCTTCATCTTCTTCTTCATCTTCTTCTTTATCCTTCATCTTCTTCATCTTCATCTTCTTCTTTATCCTTCATCTTCTTCTTCTTCATCTTCTTCTTCATCTTCTTCTTTATCCTTAAATTTCTTCATCTTTATCTTCTTCTTTATCCTTCATCTTCTTCTTCTTCATCTTCTTCTTCATCTTCTTCTTTATCCTTCATCTTCTTCATCTTCATCTTCTTCTTTATCTTCTTCTTTATCCTTCATCTTCTTCATCTTCTTCTTTATCCTTCATCTTCTTCTTCTTCATCTTCTTCTTCTTCTTTATGCTTCTTCATCTTCATCATCATCTTCTTCATTTTCATCTTTATCCTTCTTCATCTTCATCTTCTTCTTTATCCTTCATCATCTTCATCATCTTCTTCATCATCTTCCTCTTCTTCTTTATTCTTCTTCATCTTCATCATCATCTTCTTCATTTTCATCTTTATCCTTCTTCATCTTCATCTTCTTCATCTTCTTCTTTATCCTTCATCATCTTCTTCATCATTTTCTTCATCTTCTTCTTCTTCCTGTGATTGAGAGATTGTCTCTGTGTTCTCCAGGTGGCTCTGTGTCCAACATGTATGCTGTGAACGTGGCCAGGTACCACCACTGTCCTGATGTGAAGGTGCTGGGCCTGTCTGCCTTGCCTAGACTGGTCATGTTTACATCTCAGGAGGTAAACACACACGCACACACACACGCACACACACACACACACACACAAACAAACACACCCAGGGTAGGCCAACACCTGTTATTGTTTTAACACCACACACACACACACAAACACACAACTATCAGGGAGTTTCTCTGCTATTTATGATAACATATCACAACAAGCACACAACTATCAGGGAGTTTCTCAGTTCCAGCTGTTGCCCTTAAAGATATTGACTAAGTGGTTTTATAATCCCTGTCTGTATAGCACCTTATTGTGGATCCTGTCTAGACTGGTCATTAATATAGCACCTTATTGTGGATCCTGTCTAGACTGCTCATTAATATAGCACCTTATTGTGGATCCTGTCTAGACTATTCATTAATATAGCACCTTATTGTGGATCCTGTCTAGACTGGTCGTTAATATAGCACCTTATTATGGATCCTGCCCAGACTGGTCATTAATATAGCACCTTATTGTGGATCCTGTCTAGACTGGTCATTAATATAGCACCTTATTGTGGGTCCTGTCTAGACTGGGCATTAATATAGCACCTTATTGTGGATCCTGTCTAGACTGGTCATTAATATAGCACCTTATTGTGGATCCTGTCCAGACTGGTCATTAATATAGCACCTTATTGTGGATCCTGTCATTAATATAGCACCTTATTGTGGATCCTGTCTAGACTGCTCATTAATATAGCACCTTATTGTGGATCCTGTCTAGACTGCTCATTAATATAGCACCTTATTGTGGATCCTGTCTAGACTGGTCATTAATATAGCACCTTATTGTGGATCCTGTCTAGACTGGTCATTAATATAGCACCTTATTGTGGATCCTGTCTAGACTGGTCATTAATATAGCACCTTATTGTGGATCCTGTCTAGACTGTTCATTAATATAGCACCTTATTGTGGATCCTGTCTAGACTGGTCATTAATATAGCACCTTATTGTGGATCCTGTCTAGACTGGTCGTTAATATAGCACCTTATTATGGATCCTGCCCAGACTGGTCATTAATATAGCACCTTATTGTGGATCCTGCCCAGACTGGTCATTAATATAGCACCTTATTGTGGATCCTGCCCAGACTAGTCATTTGGTTGATTAACCAGTTCTCCCTCAGTGACATGTTTCTCTCATTGTTCTTTTCAGTGTCATTACTCGGTTGCCAAAGCAGCGGCTTTCCTGGGAATTGGCACCAACAATGTTTATGTGATCCCATCAGATAAGAGGTAAGCTGCCTACTGCTGGTTACTGCTGGTTACTGCTGGTTACTGCTGCTTACTGCTGGTTACTGCTGGTTACTGCTGCTTACTGCTGGTTACTGCTGCTTACTGCTGCTTACTCCTGGTTACTGCTGGTTACTGCTACAGTTACATGGTTACTGCTGGTTACTGCTGGTTACTGCTGGTTACTGCTGGTTACTGCTGCTTACTGCTGGTTACTGCTGCTTACTGCTGGTTACTGCTGGTTACTGCCGGTCACTGCTGGTTACTGCTGGTTACTGCTGGTCACTGCTGCTTACTGCTGCTTACTGCTGGTTACTGCTGCTTACTGCTGGTTACTGCTACAGTTACATGGTTACTGCTGGTTACTGCTGCTTACTGCTGCTTACTGCTGGTTACTGCTGGTTACTGCTGGTTACTGCTGGTCACTGCTGGTTACTGCTGGTTACTGCTGGTCACTGCTGCTTACTGCTGCTTACTGCTGGTTACTGCTGCTTACTGCTGGTTACTGCTACAGTTACATGGTTACTGCTGGTTACTGCTGCTTACTGCTGCTTACTGCTGCTTACTGCTGGTTACTGCTGGTTACTGCTGGTCACTGCTGGTTACTGCTGCTTACTGCTGGTTACTGCTGCTTACTGCTGCTTACTGCTGGTTACTGCTGGTTACTGCTACAGTTACATGGTTACTGCTGGTTACTGCTGCTTACTGCTGCTTACTGCTGGTTACTGCTGGTTACTGCTGGTTACTGCTGGTTACTGCTGCTTACTGCTGCTTACTGCTGGTTACTGCTGCTTACTGCTGGTTACTGCTGGTTACTGCTGGTCACTGCTGGTTACTGCTACAGTTACATGGTTACTGCTGGTTACTGCTGCTTACTGCTGGTTACTGCTGGTTACTGCTGCTTACTGCTGATTACTGCTACAGTTACCCGGTTACTGCTGGTTACTGCTGGTTACTGCTGCTTACTGCTGCTTACTGCTGGTTACTGCTGGTTACTGCTACAGTTACATGGTTACTGCTGGTTACTGCTGCTTACTGCTGCTTACTGCTGGTTACTGCTGCTTACTGCTGGTTACTGCTGGTTACTGCTGCTTACTGCTGGTTACTGCTGGTTACTGCTGGTTACTGCTGCGTACTGCTGGTTACTGCTGGTCACTGCTGGTTACTGCTACAGTTACATGGTTACTGCTGGTTACTGCTGCTTACTGCTGGTTACTGCTGGTTACTGCTGCTTACTGCTGATTACTGCTACAGTTACACGGTTACTGCTGGTTACTGCTGGTTACTGCTACAGTTACATGGTTACTGCTGGTTCCTGCTGGTTACTACTGGTTACTGCTGGTTACTGCTACAGTTACATGGTTACTGCTGGTTCCTGCTGGTTACTGCTGGTTACTGCTGGTTCCTGCTACAGTTACACGGTTACTGCTGGTTACTGCTGGTTACTGCTACAGTTACACGGTTACTGCTGCTTACTGCTAGTTACTGCTGGTTACTGCTAATTACTGCTACAGTTACTGCTGGTTACTGCTGGTTACTGCTAGTTACTGCTACAGTTACTGCTGGTTACTGCTGGTTACTGCTGGTTACTGCTACAGTTACTGTTGGTTCATTCTGGTTACTGCTAGTTACTGCTGGTTACTGCTACAGTTACTGCTGGTTACTGCTACAGTTACTGCTGGTTACTGCTGGTTACTGCTACAGTTACACGGCTACTGCTGGTTACTGCTAGTTACTGCTGGTTACTGCTACTGTTACTGCTGGTTACTGCTGGTTACTGCTAGTTACTGCTACAGTTACTGTTGGTTCCTTCTGGTTACTGCTAGTTACTGCTGGTTACTGCTACAGTTACTGCTGGTTACTGCTACAGTTACTGCTGGTTACTGCTGGTTACTGCTAGTTACTGCAACAGTTCCTGCTGGTTCCTGCTGGTTACTGCTAGTTACTGCTGGTTACTGCTGGTTCCTGCTGGTTACTGCTAGTTACTGCTACAGTTACTGCTGGTTACTGCTAGTTACTGCTGGTTACTGCTGGTTACTGCTACAGTTACACAGATATTTCCACTGACCACACCACACGCTTCTGTTGTCACTGTCCACAATGTCTGACCTGCGTCACTATGACACCTGGGTTACTAATCCGTGTTAATCTATGACTGACCTGCGTTACTATGACACCTGGGTTACTAATCCGTGTTAATCTATGATTGACCTGCGTCACTATGACACCTGGGTTTCACTAATCCGTGTTAATCTATGATTGACCCGCGTCACTATGACACCTGGGTTTCACAAATCCGTGTTAATCTATGACTGACCTGCGTCACTATGACACCTGGGTTACTAATCCGTGTTAATCTATGATTGACCTGCGTCACTATGACACCTGGGTTACTAATCCGTGTTAATCTATGATTGACCTGCGTCACTATGACACCTGGGTTACTAATCCTTGTTAATCTATGACTGACCTGCGTCACTATGACACCTGGGTTACTAATCCGTGTTAATCTATGACTGACCTGCGTCACTATGACACCTGGGTTACTAATCCTTGTTAATCTATGACTGACCTGCGTCACTATGACACCTGGGTTACTAATCCGTGTTAATCTATGACTGACCTGCGTCACTATGACACCTGGGTTTCACTAATCCTTGTTAATCTATGACTGACCTGCGTCACTATGACACCTGGGTTTCACAAATCCTTGTTAATCTATGACTGACCTGCGTCACTATGACACCTGGGTTTCACTAATCCGTGTTAATCTATGACTGACCTGCGTCACTATGACACCTGGGTTTCACTACTCCGTGTTAATCTATGACTGACCTGCGTCACTATGACACCTGGGTTACTAATCCGTGTTAATCTATGATTGACCTGCGTCACTATGACACCTGGGTTACTAATCCGTGTTAATCTATGATTGACCTGCGTCACTATGACACCTGGGTTACTAATCCTTGTTAATCTATGACTGACCTGCGTCACTATGACACCTGGGTTACTAATCCGTGTTAATCTATGATTGACCTGCGTCACTATGACACCTGGGTTACTAATCCTTGTTAATCTATGACTGACCTGCGTCACTATGACACCTGGGTTACTAATCCGTGTTAATCTATGACTGACCTGCGTCACTATGACACCTGGGTTACTAATCCTTGTTAATCTATGACTGACCTGCGTCACTATGACACCTGGGTTACTAATCCGTGTTAATCTATGACTGACCTGCGTCACTATGACACCTGGGTTTCACTAATCCTTGTTAATCTATGACTGACCTGCGTCACGATGACACCTGGGTTTCACTAATCCTTGTTAATCTATGACTGACCTGCGTCACTATGACACCTGGGTTTCACTAATCCGTGTTAATCTATGACTGAGCTGCGTCACGATGACACCTGGGTTTCACTAATCCGTGTTAATCTTTCTTTATGTGTCTTTGTTTCTCAGAGGGAAGATGATTCCTGCGGAGTTTGAGAAGCAAGTACAGAGAGCCAAAGATGAGGTGAGAATGAGAACTATGAATGGAGTCAGCAAGGTTGTTTGGTGTCAGATATGTTATGTAACACAGTCGGGAACTGGGAACTGCTGTTGATTATACCCATGGTGAGGGTTAGGGAACTGCTGTTGATTATACCCATGGTGAGGGTTAGGGAACTGCTGTTGATTATACCCATGGTGAGGGTTAGGGAACTGCTGTTGATTATACCCATGGTGAGGGTTAGGGAACTGCTGTTGATTATACCCATGGTGAGGGTTAGGGAACTGCTGTTGATTATACCCATGGTGAGGGTTAGGGAACTGCTGTTGATTATACCCATGGTGAGGGTTAGGGAACTGCTGTTGATTATACTGTAATCTACTACTGTACTGTTATCCTGTAATGACCAGGATGATGGAGTAACATTATATTGTTGTCCTCTGATGGTTATTAATGACCAGGATGTTGGAGTAACATTATATTGTTGTCCTCTGATGGTATATAGTATTAATGACCAGGATGTTGGAGTAACATTATATTGTTGTCCTCTGATGGTATATAGTATTAATGACCAGGATGATGGAGTAACATTATATTGTTGTCCTCTGATGGTATATAGTATTAATGACCAGGATGATGGAGTAACATTATATTGTCCTCTGATGGTATATAGTATTAATGACCAGGATGATGGAGTAACATTATATTGTTGTCCTCTGATGGTTATTAATGACCAGGATGTTGGAGTAACATTATATTGTTGTCCTCTGATGGTATATAGTATTAATGACCAGGATGATGGAGTAACATTATATTGTCCTCTGCTGGTATATAGTATTAATGACCAGGATGATGGAGTAACATTATATTGTTGTCCTCTGATGGTTATTAATGACCAGGATGATGGAGTAACATTATATTGTTGTCCTCTGATGGTATATAGTATTAATGACTAGGATGATGGAGTAACATTATATTGTTGTCCTCTGATGGTATATAGTATTAATGACCAGGATGATGGAGTAACATTATATTGTCCTCTGATGGTATATAGTATTAATGACCAGGATGATGGAGTAACATTATATTGTTGTCCTCTGATGGTATGTAGTATTAATGACCAGGATGATGGAGTAACATTATATTGTCCTCTGATGGTATATAGTATTAATGACCAGGATGATGGAGTAACATTATATTGTTGTCCTCTGATGGTTATTAATGACCAGGATGTTGGAGTAACATTATATTGTTGTCCTCTGATGGTATATAGTATTAATGACCAGGATGATGGAGTAACATTATATTGTCCTCTGCTGGTATATAGTATTAATGACCAGGATGATGGAGTAACATTATATTGTTGTCCTCTGATGGTTATTAATGACCAGGATGATGGAGTAACATTATATTGTTGTCCTCTGATGGTATATAGTATTAATGACTAGGATGATGGAGTAACATTATATTGTTGTCCTCTGATGGTATATAGTATTAATGACCAGGATGATGGAGTAACATTATATTGTCCTCTGATGGTATATAGTATTAATGACCAGGATGATGGAGTAACATTATATTGTTGTCCTCTGATGGTATGTAGTATTAATGACCAGGATGATGGAGTAACATTATATTGTTGTCTGATGGTATATAGTATTAATGACCAGGATGATGGAGTAACATTATATTGTTGTCCTCTGATGGTATGTAGTATTAATGACCAGGATGATGGAGTAACATTATATTGTTGTCCTCTGATTGTATGTAGTATTAATGACCAGGATGATGGAGTAACATTATATTGTTGTCTGATGGTATATAGTATTAATGACCAGGATGATGGAGTAACATTATATTGTTGTCCTCTGATGGTATGTAGTATTAATGACCAGGATGATGGAGTAACATTATATTGTTGTCCTCTGATGGTATGTAGTATTAATGACCAGGATGATGGAGTAACATTATATTGTTGTCCTCTGATTGTATGCAGTATTAATGACCAGGATGATGGAGTAACATTATATTGTTGTCCTCTGATGGTATATAGTATTAATGACCAGGATGATGGAGTAACATTATATTGTTGTCCTCTGATGGTTATTAATGACCAGGATGTTGGAGTAACATTATATTGTTGTCTGTTGGTATATAGTATTAATGACCAGGATGTTGTAGTAACGTTCCCATTGGGCACAGACATCAATTCACCATCTGTTCCACGTTGGTTTAATGTAATTTCATTGAGATGACGTGGAAACAACGTTGATTCAACCAGTGTGTGTTCCCAGTGGGATGACATTGCTGTTGTTGTTGTTGTTGACAGGGAGCGTTGCCCTTCATGGTGAACGCCACAGCAGGGACCACCGTTCTAGGGGCCTTCGACCCGCTGGAGGAGATAGCTGACATCTGTGAACGACACAATCTATGGATGCATGTAGATGTAAGTGGATCTTAATTAAAGATCATTCTTTCATTCATTTATCGATTTATCGATCCATCAATCCTTCTCTGTCTGTTCTCTCTCTTCTCTGTCTGTTCTCTCTCTTCTCTGTCTGTTCTCTCTCTTCTCTGTCTGTTCTCTGTCTCTTCTTTGTCTCTTGTCTGTCCTTCCTGTAGGCATGTTGGGGAGGAGGAGCCCTGATGTCTAAGAAACACAGATACCTGCTGCAGGGCATTCACAGGTAAGACAACAGGTTTATCTGGAGGTGGTAGTAAGACAACAGGTATATCTGGAGGAGGTAGTAAGACAACAGGTATATCTGGAGGTGGTAGTAAGACAACAGGTTTATCTGGAGGTGGTAGTAAGACAACAGGTTTATCTGGAGGTGGTAGTAAGACAACAGGTTTATCTGGAGGTGGTAGTAAGACAACAGGTTTATCTGGAGGTGGTAGTAAGACAACAGGTTTATCTGGAGGTGGTAGTAAGACAACAGGTTTATCTGGAGGTGGTAGTAAGACAACAGGTATATCTGGAGGCGGTAGTAAGACAACAGGTTTATCTGGAGGTGGTAGTAAGACAACAGGTATATCTGGAGGAGGTAGTAAGACAACAGGTATATCTGGAGGCGGTAGTAAGACAACAGGTTTATCTGGAGGCGGTAGTAAGACAACAGGTATATCTGGAAGTGGTAGTAAGACAACAGGTTTATCTGGAGGCGGTAGTAAGACAACAGGTTTATCTGGAGGCGGTAGTAAGACAACAGGTTTATCTGGAGGCGGTAGTAAGACAACAGGTTTATCTGGAGGTGGTAGTAAGACAACAGGTATATCTGGAGGAGGAAGTAAGACAACAGATTTATCTGGAGGAGGAAGTAAGACAACAGGTTTATCTGGAGGAGGAAGTAAGACAACAGGTATATCTGGAGGTGGTAGTAAGACAACAGGTATATCTGGAGGCGGTAGTAAGACAACAGGTTTATCTGGAGGCGGTAGTAAGACAACAGGTATATCTGGAGGTGGTAGTAAGACAACAGGTTTATCTGGAGGCGGTAGTAAGACAACAGGTTTATCTGGAGGCGGTAGTAAGACAACAGGTTTATCTGGAGGCGGTAGTAAGACAACAGGTATATCTGGAGGTGGTAGTAAGACAACAGGTTTATCTGGAGGTGGTAGTAAGACAACAGGTATATCTGGAGGAGGAAGTAAGACAACAGGTTTATCTGGAGGAGGAAGTAAGACAACAGGTTTATCTGGAGGAGGAAGTAAGACAACAGGTTTATCTGGAGGAGGAAGTAAGACAACAGGTTTATCTGGAGGCGGTAGTAAGACAACAGGTTTATCTGGAGGTGGTAGTAAGACAACAGGTTTATCTGGAGGAGGTAGTAAGACAACAGGTTTATCTGGAGGTGGTAGTAAGACAACAGGTATATCTGGACGCGGTAGTAAGACAACAGGTTTATCTGGAGGCGGTAGTAAGACAACAGGTATATCTGGAGGAGGTAGTAAGACAACAGGTTTATCTGGAGGAGGTAGTAAGACAACAGGTTTATCTGGAGGTGGTAGTAAGACAACAGGTTTATCTGGAGGAGGTAGTAAGACAACAGGTTTATCTGGAGGTGGTAGTAAGACAACAGGTATATCTGGAGGAGGAAGTAAGACAACAGAGATAAACTGTTCATAATAACAGGTGGTTTTAAAACCCTTTCTGTTGCTTTGTTTCCCTCTTAGAGCCAACTCAGTAGCATGGAATCCTCACAAGATGCTGATGGCTGGTCTACAGTGCTGTGCATTCATGGTTCGGGACAAAACGGTACGATAAACACTGCTTCCTCTTCCTCATCATCTTCCTCTTCCCCCCTTCTTCCTCTTCCCCCCCTTCCCTTACACATGGTTAGCAGATGTTATTGCGAGTGTAGCGAAATCTTGTTCTCATTATTTTCCTCCTCTTCTTCCTCCTCAACTCAAATCGAATTTTATTGGTCACATACACATGTTTAGCAGATTGTTGTTGCGAGTGTTGCAAAATCTCTTTCTCCTCTTCCTCCTCATTATCTTCCTCTTCATTGTCTTCCTCCACTTCCTCCTCATTATCTTCCTCATCCTCTTCCTCCTCATCTTCCTCCTCTTCATTCTCTTCCTCCTCTTCCTCCATTTCATCCTTCTCTTCCTCATTATCTTCATCCTCTGCCTCATTCTTTTCCTCACTCTCCTCCTCCTCCTCCTCTGACCTAGATGTGTGTATGTATTGGTATTGATATGTAGGCTACGTGTGCCTTTTACAATTTGTCTTATTGTAGTTCTGTCCTTGAGCTGTTCTTGTCTATTAATTTTCTGTATTAATTAATGTTCTCCAGAGACTCAAATGTTCTCTCTGTGTTCCGTTGTTCTTGAATCTTCTCCAGAGACTCATACGTTCTCTCTGCGTTCCGTTGTTCTAGAATCTTCTCCAGAGACTCATACGTTCTCTCTGCGTTCCGTTGTTCTAGAATCTTCTCCAGAGACTCATACGTTCTCTCTGCGTTCCGTTGTTCTAGAATCTTCTCCAGAGACTCATACGTTCTCTCTGCGTTCCGTTGTTCTAGAATCTTCTCCAGAGACTCATACGTTCTCTCTGCGTTCCGTTGTTCTAGAATCTTCTCCAGCGGTGTCACTCGGCCCAGGCCTCCTACCTCTTCCAGCAGGATAAGTTCTATGACGTCAGCTATGACACGGGAGACAAGTCCATTCAGTGCAGCCGCAAGCCCGACGCCTTCAAGTTCTGGCTGATGTGGAAAGCCATCGGCACCAAGGGTCTGGAAGAGAGAGTGGACAGAGCCCTCGCTATGGCCAGGTCAGGTTTGAAACAAAAATATATTTCTCTTTTGTTTTTCCTCCAAAGACTTGATAGCAGACTCATCTCTGTAGCCTGGTCCCAGATCTGTTTGTGTTCTGGTCCAGTGAAATGCTTACTGTGCTGGTCTAATGTATGAGCTTTAGTGTACATTGTAGTGGCAGGCCGTCTGCACCGTAGCAACAGTACAGCTCCCAGCCCTCTACTGACCCCCCTTTTATAAAAATGTATTGAAACTTTATTTAACTTGGCAAGTCAGTTAAGAAGAAATTCTTATTTACAATGACGGCCTACCGGGGAACAGTGGGTTTAACTGCCTTGTTCAGGGGCAGAACGACAGATTTTTACCTTGTCAGCTCGGGGGATTCGATTTATCAACCTTTCGGTTACTGGCCCAGCGCTTTGACCACTAGGCTACCTGCCGTCCCTACACTCTAACCACTAGGCTACCTGCCGTCCCTACACTCTAACCACTAGGCTACCTGCCGCCCCTCCACTCTAACCACTAGGCTACCTGCCGTCCCTACACTCTAACCACTAGGCTACCTGCCGTCCCTACACTCTAACCACTAGGCTACCCTGCCGCCTCTACACTCTAACCACTAGGCTACCCTGCCCCCTCTACACTCTAACCACTAGGCTACCCTGCCGCCTCTACACTCTAACCACTAGGCTACCCTGCCGCCTCTACACTCTAACCACTAGGCTACCTGCCGTCCCTACACTCTAACCACTAGGCTACCTGCCGCCCCTACACTCTGACCACTAGGCTACCTGCCGTCCCTACACTCTAACCACTAGGCTACCTGCCGTCCCTACACTCTAACCACTAGGCTACCTGCCGTCCCTACACTCTAACCACTAGGCTACCTGCCGCCCCTCCACTCTAACCACTAGGCTACCTGCCGTCCCTACACTCTAACCACTAGGCTACCTGCCGTCCCTACACTCTAACCACTAGGCTACCCTGCCGCCTCTACACTCTAACCACTAGGCTACCCTGCCCCCTCTACACTCTAACCACTAGGCTACCCTGCCGCCTCTACACTCTAACCACTAGGCTACCCTGCCGCCTCTACACTCTAACCACTAGGCTACCTGCCGTCCCTACACTCTAACCACTAGGCTACCTGCCGCCCCTACACTCTGACCACTAGGCTACCTGCCGTCCCTACACTCTAACCACTAGGCTACCTGCCGTCCCTACACTCTAACCACTAGGCTACCTGCCGCCCCTACACTCTGACCACTAGGCTACCTGCCTGCCCCTACACTCTAACCACTAGGCTACCTGCCGTCCCTACACTCTAACCACTAGGCTACCTGCCGTCCCTACACTCTAACCACTAGGCTACCTGCCGTCCCTACACTCTAACCACTAGGCTACCTGCCGTCCCTACACTCTAACCACTAGGCTACCTGCGCCCCTACACTCTGACCACTAGGCTACCTGCCTGCCCCTACACTCTAACCACTAGGCTACCTGCCGTCCCTACACTCTAACCACTAGGCTACCTGCCGTCCCTACACTCTAACCACTAGGCTACCTGCCGTCCCTACACTCTAACCACTAGGCTACCTGCCGCCCTTGAACATGATCCTGGAGCATCCATGACTCAGATAGCTAATAGCCCAGTCCATCACCTTACACCATCCATGACTGACCCCCTTCAGACTGTCTGGTCCTGTCTGATCAGCTAATAGCCCAGTCCATCAGCTTACACCTAGAAGCTAGACTACTTTAACGTTATAGCAAAATGATTGAAGGGATTGATGACAAATATTATATGTTAATGTCTTTAGATTCAAATAGTTTCATTGTGTATTTAAGTTGCTTGTTGCTTGTTTTTTTTGTGTGTGTGGGGGTGGGGGGGGGGTGGGGGGGGGGGTGGGGGGGGGGGTGGGGGGGGGGGGGGGGGGGGGGGGGGGGGGGGGGGGGGGGGGGGACAATACAGAGTGATGGGAAGGGCTCTGCATCGAATGTCATTAGGATCTGTCCAATGCTTCCTGCTCTCAGTGTCTCTGCCCAAAATACCAAAGCAGTAGCTAGCTACAAATAGACTGTTCAGCAAAAGATGGCCGACCCTGAAGACCTACTAAGGTATGCAGACTCCTGCCGAATCATCTACGTCACATCTGTTATAGAGCAGGGCTTGAGCAAAAGCCTGCACAGCCACCCGGCAAGTCTCCAGGAGGACAGGAGGCCATCTCTACACTGTGGTCACCTCTGGTCTAGACACAGTCACATGGCTCATCCAAAAACAGTATGTTTTCCATACACTTAAGAGTAGTAGCAGTTTAACTATGGAGTAAAACCCTACACCTGAGATACCCCTCTCTAATAGATATAACCCAGGCTGAGGATGGATAGATCTTCTACACAGCATCTCCACAGCATCTCCACAGCTTTCTAACATGGTGTACAGTGGAGAATACAGAGGTAGACTGGGCTTGGCAGACTGGGCTCGGCAGACTGCATGTAATTCAAGCAGCCCTAGAAAATCGAGCTGTATATTTGGGAGGTCAGCCGGTTCTATTTCTGGGCTGTTGGCAGTAAAATTACAGTCGGGTCAGGGGGATCCTTAACTATTCTGTGTGGCATTTAGCTTTCCTCCCATCTATTCTGAACCTTTACAGTTCAGGACCTACTGACTGGCGGGGGGTGTGTGGGACCAAGATGGGGGGGGGGGGGGGGGGGGGGGGGGGTCATACGACACGAGGCCAGACAACGGCCAGCCTATTTTCAGACTGTTACTGATAGCCCTGCTCACTCCACTCCATTCATGTGTCTAATGCTGTATAGGATTCAGTGGGTCGGTCGGTGCCGTTTAACATGAGGGAGGACCGTTCCTTATTATTTCCCCATGAACACACCCTTATTTCTAATACATCCTATTGGACGACTGGCGTTCATATTCATATTCACCCAGTTCAATGATAGGTTTAGGTTACTGTCATTCATATTCACCCAGTTCAATGTAACAGTGACAGGTTTAGGTTACTGTCATTCACCCAGATCAATGCAACAGTGACAGGTTTAGGTTACTGTCATTCATATTCACCCAGTTCAATGTAACAGTGACAGGTTTAGGTTACTGTCATTCACCCAGTTCAATGTAACAATGACAGGTTTAGGTTACTGTCATTCATATTCACCCAGTTCAATGCAACATTGATAGGTTTAGGTTACTGTCATTCATATTCACCCAGTTCAATGCAACAGTGATAGGTTTAGGCTACTACATGATACTCTATTGTTCCCCTATACCCATCATGAGGTTGCCTAGCCTATGAATGAAAGTTTACAACGTAGGTGGACACAGGTCGAGAGAACAATTTGAGTAGTCAAGGTGACAGTGACACATTCAATACCGTCACCCTCTTGCCTGCATCTAGCTGATCTAGGATTTAATCATTAGTCTTAACAGTTGCAAACGGGAGTTTCTATTGGACACATTCAGGTGTGTTTATCCCCGTTTCGTTCCGTTTTAAGAAACGTTTTTTAACAGAATCGGAATGAATACACGCCTGTCTGGCTGGAGGACAGGGCCCTCTAGTGGTGGTCTAGAGGATAGCAGGAGGACCACTGCTGTGTCTGGCTGGAGGACAGGGCCCTCTAGTGGTGGTCTAGAGGAGAGCAGGAGGACCACTGCTGTGTCTGGCTGGAGGACAGGGCCCTCTAGTGGTGGTCTAGAGGATAGCAGGAGGACAGGGCCCTCTAGTGGTGGTCTAGAGGATAGCAGGAGGACAGGGCCCTCTAGTGGTGGTCTAGAGGATAGCAGGAGGACAGGGCCCTCTAGTGGTGGTCTAGAGGATAGCAGGAGGACAGGGCCCTCTAGTGGTGGTCTAGAGGATAGCAGGAGGACAGGGCCCTCTAGTGGTGGTCTAGAGGATAGCAGGAGGACAGGGCCCTCTAGTGGTGGCCTAGAGGATAGCAGGAGGACAGGGCCCTCTAGTGGTGGTCTAGAGGATAGCAGGAGGACAGGGCCCTCTAGTGGTGGTCTAGAGGATAGCAGGAGGACAGGGCCCTCTAGTGGTGGTCTAGAGGATAGCAGGAGGACCACTGGTGTGTTGTGAACACAGATAACAGGAAAGATATTGCAGTTATTCAGTTGGTAAAAAAAATAGGTAGGACTGTCTCAGACTATGGAGCAGGATTGCTGTGCTGGACAGACTAGAAGACACATTGCAGTGTTTGGCTGGAGGACAGGGCCCTCTAGTGGTGGTCTAGAGGATAGCAGGAGGACCACTGGAGCAGGATTGCTGTGTTGGACAGACTAGAAGACACATTTCAGTGTCTGGCTGGAGGATAGGGCCCTCTAGTGGTGGTCTAGAGGATAGCAGGAGGACCACTGCTGTGTCTGGCTGGAGGACAGGGCCCTCTAGTGGTGGTCTAGAGGATAGCAGGAGGACCACTGGAGCAGGATTGATGTGTTGGACAGACTAGAAGACACATTTCAGTGTCTGGCTGGAGGACAGGGCCCTCTAGTGGTGGTCTAGAGGATAGCAGGAGGACCACTGCTGTGTCTGGCTGGAGGACAGGGCCCTCTAGTGGTGGTCTAGAGGATAGCAGGAGGACCACTGGAGCAGGATTGCTGTGTTGGACAGACTAGAAGACACATTTCAGTGTCTGGCTGGAGGACAGGGCCCTCTAGTGGTGGTCTAGAGGATAGCAGGAGGACCACTAGAGCAGGATTGCTGTGTTGGACAGACTAGAAGACACATTGCAGTGTCTTCAAAAAGGCTCAGTAAAACTCTTGTAGCCTGAAAAAGGGGTTTCGTACGGATGTGTCATGTAATTATTCTTGACACTCTCGACTTCCTTCTCTTTGGTAGATATCTGGCAGAGGAGATCAAGAAGAGAGATGGATTCCGTCTTGTGATGGAGCCGGAGTACACCAACGTCTGTTTCTGGTACATTCCTCCCAGTCTGAGGGACATGGCTGACGGACCTGAGTTCTGGAGAAATGTCCATGCGGTAAGTCAGAGGAGGACATCCCCCTCGTTATACAGAACACGATCCTCTCCTTTCCTGTGGTGTTCTCCAACATTAACAGAAGCCCTGTCATCAATAACACAACAACAAAAAATACAATTGAATTCAGGAATTAATTAATGTTGAAAAACAAACAACAACAAAAAACATTCATTTCACAGGATATGAATGAGACAAATGTTAGCTAACCGTGAGGATTTAGGCTCCAGTCTCTTTTCGGAGGCGTGGGTTCAGATGCCACCACTGACACCAGATGTCAAGCGGGACCATAAATCCTCCAATCCAATCCATACGGAAATGGACCTTAGATCTGTGTGTGGAGACTCTAAATACAACTTGACTTTGGTTATGTCCCAATAATCTCTCCTTTCTGCCATGAATTCATGGATTTGAAAGGTAATGACTGGTACATGGAAAGACCAATTCAGTGTTCTCACACGTGAATGAGTGCTTACATCACAAGGAAGGAGAGATTATTGGAAATACTGACGTCTTAACCTCCCAGTTCCACCATCTCACAAGCGTATGTACTACTCCCTACCCCCAGGTGGCGCCAGTGGTTAAGGAGCGCATGATGAAGAAGGGCTCTATGATGGTAGGCTACCAGCCCCATGGAGACAAGGCTAACTTCTTCAGACAGATCATCATTAGCCCTCAGGTCAGCAGAGAAGACATGGACTTTCTGCTGGACCAAATACACAGCCTGGGGATGGACTTATGATCCCACGGGGAATACCTACAAAATGGCACCCTATTCCCTCAATGAGTCCTGGTCAAAAGTAGTGCAATATATACAGGGAATGGGGTACCATTTTGAACAAAACCCAAATGGTCATGTTCAGTAGGAACGAAACAGGAAATCCTGTTTTGAAACTGAGTGAAACGGAAGAGGTGGTACCCCAAACATCCTATAAGACGTTTCCAAAACATCCTATAAGAAGTTTCCAAAACATCCTATAAGAAGTTTCCAAAACATCCTATAAGACGTTTCCAAAACATCCTATAAGAAGTTTCCAAAACATCCTATAAGAAGTTTCCAAAACATCCTATAAGAAGTTTCCAAAACATCCTATAAGAAGTTCCCAAAACGTCCTATAAGAAGTTTCCAAAACATCCTATAAGAAGTTTACAAAACATCCTATAAGAAGTTTCCAAAACATCCTATAAGAAGTTTCCAAAACATCCTATAAGAAGTTTCCAAAACATCCTATAAGAAGTTTCCAAAACATCCTATAAGAAGTTTCCAAAACATCCTATAAGAAGTTTCCAAAACATCCTATAAGACGTTTCCAAAACATCCTATAAGAAGTTTCCAAAACATCCTATAAGAAGTTTCCAAAACATCCTATAAGAAGTTTCCAAAACATCCTATAAGATTTTTCCAAACGTCCTATAAGAAGTGTGTTAACTTGTTCTCTTATTTGGTGCCCCAGGGCTGTGCAGAAGCCTCAGCATGTCATCCTTCCATTGCCCATCTGCATAAAGTGATCTAATGATTACCTGTTTCTGTTATTCACTATCGATTCCATTTGTAATTCTGAGGACAGGCAGTGTGTCAGTCCATGAGACTGTAGACACAGTAGCTTGTTGACGTCCATGAGACTGTAGTCACAGTAGCTTGTTGACGGTTTTGAGGGCTCAACCTCTTTAAAGGAACCAATTTCAGATAAATAAAAAACTCAAAAGTCATTATCCTTTATGTCAATGTGATTTTTTTTAGAGTAATATAATAAATACTGTTGTAATATAACTGCTGTTAGAAAACGAGGCGTGCAACTTTTAGTAAAAGCTGAAATGTTTTGAAGAGATTTTAGGAGATACCGATTGATTGTAAGAGATTTATATAAATATGAATATATGTTTATTACTTGATGAGATGAATATATAAATCTTTGGAGAATACTGATGTGTAATGTGATGCAAGAGATTTAAAATGTATTTTAGTTCTTTGATTTTCATTTTGCATTTTCTCTTTTGAATGAATTTTCTTCCACACGCATTAACTTTTACGATTTTAAAATCATATTAAAAAAACAATTTAAAAAACGTAGCACACCTAGTTTCTGAATACTGTGAGTCCACCTACATAAATCAGACAGATCTTAAAATGGCTACCGTTGTTGTTTAATAAACAGTTGCTTTTTTTTGCAATACTTTACTTAAAGCCAACAGATGAAATGCTTTTCTTTCTTGTTTTAAACGGATTCAAAATGTTATTTAGTCATTACTACGAGACACCTCCTCCGTTCCAACAGTCTGATGATAGTTAGAGATCAGGAGACACCTCCTCCGTTCCAACAGTCTGATGATAGTTAGAGATCAGGAGACACCTCCTCCGTTCCAACAGTCTGATGATAGTTAGAGATCAGGAGACACCTCCTCTGTTCCAACAGTCTGATGATAGTTAGAGATCAGGAGACACCTCCTCTGTTCCAACAGTCTGATGATAGTTAGAGATCAGGAGACACCTCCTCCGTTCCAACAGTCTGATGATAGTTAGAGATCAGGAGACACCTCCTCTGTTCCAACAGTCTGATGATAGTTAGAGATCAGGAGACACCTCCTCTGTTCCAACAGTCTGATGATAGTTAGAGATCAGGAGACACCTCCTCCGTTCCAACAGTCTGATGATAGTTAGAGATCAGGAGACACCTCCTCCGTTCCAACAGTCTGATGATAGTTAGAGATCAGGAGACACTTCCTCCGTTCCAACAGTCTGATGATAGTTAGAGATCAGGAGACACCTCCTCTGTTCCAACAGTCTGATGATAGTTAGAGATCAGGAGACACCTCCTCCGTTCCAACAGTCTGATGATAGTTAGAGACGTGGAGACACCTCCTCCGTTCCAACAGTCTGATGATAGTTAGAGATCAGGAGACACCTCCTCTGTTCCAACAGTCTGATGATAGTTAGAGACGTGGAGACACCTCCTCTGTTCCAACAGTCTGATGATAGTTAGAGATCAGGAGACACCTCCTCTGTTCCAACAGTCTGATGATAGTTAGAGACGTGGAGACACCTCCTCTGTTCCAACAGTCTGATGATAGTTAGAGATCAGGAGACCCCTCCTCCGTTCCAACAGTCTGATGATAGTTAGAGATCAGGAGACACCTCCTCTGTTCCAACAGTCTGATGATAGTTAGAGATCAGGAGACACCTCCTCTGTTCCAACAGTCTGATGATAGTTAGAGATCAGGAGACACCTCCTCTGTTCCAACAGTCTGATGATAGTTAGAGACGTGGAGACACCTCCTCTGTTCCAACAGTCTGATGATAGTTAGAGATCAGGAGACACCTCCTCCGTTCCAACAGTCTGATGATAGTTAGAGACGTGGAGACACCTCCTCCGTTCCAACAGTCTGATGATAGTTAGAGATCAGGAGACACTTCCTCCGTTCCAACAGTCTGATGATAGTTAGAGATCAGGAGACACCTCCTCTGTTCCAACAGTCTGATGATAGTTAGAGATCAGGAGACACCTCCTCCGTTCCAACAGTCTGATGATAGTTAGAGACGTGGAGACACCTCCTCCGTTCCAACAGTCTGATGATAGTTAGAGATCAGGAGACACCTCCTCTGTTCCAACAGTCTGATGATAGTTAGAGACGTGGAGACACCTCCTCTGTTCCAACAGTCTGATGATAGTTAGAGATCAGGAGACACCTCCTCTGTTCCAACAGTCTGATGATAGTTAGAGACGTGGAGACACCTCCTCTGTTCCAACAGTCTGATGATAGTTAGAGATCAGGAGACACCTCCTCCGTTCCAACAGTCTGATGATAGTTAGAGATCAGGAGACACCTCCTCTGTTCCAACAGTCTGATGATAGTTAGAGATCAGGAGACACCTCCTCTGTTCCAACAGTCTGATGATAGTTAGAGATCAGGAGACACCTCCTCTGTTCCAACAGTCTGATGATAGTTAGAGACGTGGAGACACCTCCTCTGTTCCAACAGTCTGATGATAGTTAGAGATCAGGAGACACCTCCTCCGTTCCAACAGTCTGATGATAGTTAGAGACGTGGAGACACCTCCTCCGTTCCAACAGTCTGATGATAGTTAGAGACGTGGAGACACCTCCTCCGTTCCAACAGTCTGATGATAGTTAGAGACTTGGAGACACCTCCTCCGTTCCAACAGTCTGATGATAGTTAGAGATCAGGAGACACCTCCTCCGTTCCAACAGTCTGATGATAGTTAGAGACGTGGAGACACCTCCTCCGTTCCAACAGTCTGATGATAGTTAGAGATCAGGAGACACCTCCTCCGTTCCAACAGTCTGATGATAGTTAGAGATCAGGAGACACCTCCTCCGTTCCAACAGTCTGATGATAGTTAGAGACGTGGAGACACCTCCTCCGTTCCAACAGTCTGATGATAGTTAGAGATCAGGAGACACCTCCTCCGTTCCAACAGTCTGATGATAGTTAGAGACGTGGAGACACCTCCTCCGTTCCAACAGTCTGATGATAGTTAGAGACGTGGAGACACCTCCTCCGTTCCAACAGTCTGATGATAGTTAGAGATCAGGAGACACCTCCTCCGTTCCAACAGTCTGATGATAGTTAGAGATCAGGAGACACCTCCTCCGTTCCAACAGTCTGATGATAGTTAGAGATCAGGAGACACCTCCTCCGTTCCAACAGTCTGATGATAGTTAGAGATCAGGAGACACCTCCTCTGTTCCAACAGTCTGATGATAGTTAGAGATCAGGAGACACCTCCTCTGTTCCAACAGTCTGATGATAGTTAGAGACGTGGAGACACCTCCTCCGTTCCAACAGTCTGATGATAGTTAGAGATCAGGAGACACCTCCTCTGTTCCAACAGTCTGATGATAGTTAGAGATCAGGAGACACCTCCTCTGTTCCAACAGTCTGATGATAGTTAGAGATCAGGAGACACCTCCTCTGTTCCAACAGTCTGATGATAGTTAGAGACGTGGAGACACCTCCTCCGTTCCAACAGTCTGATGATAGTTAGAGACGTGGAGACACCTCCTCCGTTCCAACAGTCTGATGATAGTTAGAGATCAGGAGACACCTCCTCCGTTCCAACAGTCTGATGATAGTTAGAGATCAGGAGACACCTCCTCTGTTCCAATAGTCTGATGATAGTTAGAGATCAGGAGACACCTCCTCCGTTCCAACAGTCTGATGATAGTTAGAGATCAGGAGACACCTCCTCCGTTCCAACAGTCTGATGATAGTTAGAGATCAGGAGACACCTCCTCTGTTCCAACAGTCTGATGATAGTTAGAGATCAGGAGACACCTCCTCTGTTCCAACAGTCTGATGATAGTTAGAGATCAGGAGACACCTCCTCTGTTCCAACAGTCTGATGATAGTTAGAGACGTGGAGACACCTCCTCCGTTCCAACAGTCTGATGATAGTTAGAGATCAGGAGACACCTCCTCTGTTCCAACAGTCTGATGATAGTTAGAGATCAGGAGACACCTCCTCTGTTCCAACAGTCTGATGATAGTTAGAGATCAGGAGACACCTCCTCTGTTCCAACAGTCTGATGATAGTTAGAGACGTGGAGACACCTCCTCCGTTCCAACAGTCTGATGATAGTTAGAGATCAGGAGACACCTCCTCTGTTCCAACAGTCTGATGATAGTTAGAGATCAGGAGACACCTCCTCTGTTCCAACAGTCTGATGATAGTTAGAGATCAGGAGACACCTCCTCCGTTCCAACAGTCTGATGATAGTTAGAGATCAGTAGACACCTCCTCTGTTCCAACAGTCTGATGATAGTTAGAGATCAGGAGACACCTCCTCCGTTCCAACAGTCTGATGATAGTTAGAGATCAGGAGACACCTCCTCTGTTCCAACAGTCTGATGATAGTTAGAGATCAGGAGACACCTCCTCTGTTCCAACAGTCTGATGATAGTTAGAGATCAGGAGACGCCTCCTCTGTTCCAACAGTCTGATGATAGTTAGAGATCAGGAGACACCTCCTCTGTTCCAACAGTCTGATGATAGTTAGAGATCAGGAGACACCTCCTCTTTTCCAACAGTCTGATGATAGTTAGAGATCAGGAGACACCTCCTCTGTTCCAACAGTCTGATGATAGTTAGAGATCAGGAGACACCTCCTCTGTTCCAACAGTCTGATGATAGTTAGAGATCAGGAGACACCTCCTCCGTTCCAACAGTCTGATGATAGTTAGAGATCAGGAGACACCTCCTCCGTTCCAACAGTCTGATGATAGTTAGAGATCAGGAGACACCTCCTCTGTTCCAACAGTCTGATGATAGTTAGAGATCAGGAGACACCTCCTCTGTTCCAACAGTCTGATGATAGTTAGAGATCAGGAGACACCTCCTCCGTTCCAACAGTCTGATGATAGTTAGAGATCAGGAGACACCTCCTCTGTTCCAACAGTCTGATGATAGTTAGAGATCAGGAGACACCTCCTCTGTTCCAACAGTCTGATGATAGTTAGAGACGTGGAGACACCTTTCTTGTTTTAAACGGACTCAAAATGCCTGTTATTTAGTCATTACTACGAGACGATAATGAGACGATAGATGTGGTCACACCTTAATGCATTACAGCTGCTTTATAATACATTGTTACCCGTTGGCTTTAAAAGGAAGGTGTTTTGTTTTTGTAGCTTGCCGTCAAAGAGAATGGTGTTTACTTTAAACTTGTACGAAGTTCTGTGTACGATACTAGGATACGTGCATTCTGTAGTATACCTCATATCGTATTCTGGCAAGACATTCTGTTTTCTCTTGTTGTTTTTGTTTTGTTCCAATAGCATTTAGTTTGCGATTTGTTGTCTGAAAAAAGGCCTGTATGTGTTGTTTTTGTTTGTAGATGGAGGTTTCACTGAGAATTATTTATTTTATTTTTCAGTGAAAATAAAAGCATTTGTTTACTGAATCAGGTTGTTGTCAAGTATCTTTTGACTTCCTCTTCATAGCCTGGTATAGATCTCTGTGTGTTTTTGTCCACTCCTCTGATTACAGACTTCCTTTTCATAGCCTGGTATAGATCCTTGTGTGTTTTAGCCCACTCCTCTGATTACAGACTTCCTCTTCATAGCCTGGTATAGATCTCTGTGTGTTTTAGCCCACTCCTCTGATTACAGACTTCGTTTTCATAGCCTAGTATAGATCTCTGTGTGCTTTAGTCCACTCCTCTGATTACAGACTTCCTCTTCATAGCCTGGTATAGATCTCTGTGTGTTGTAGCCCACTCCTCTGATTACAGACTTCCTCTTCACAGCCTGGTATAGATCTCTATGTGCTTTTTTAGCCCACTCCTCTGAATACAGACTTCCTCATCATAGCCTGGTATAGATCTCTGTGTGTTTTAGCCCACTCCTCTGATTATTGCCATGCCAGACAGTACAGTACATGTTTATGCTTTAGTCATCTTCTCTGAAGCAGGTCCAGGTCTGGACCAGGGTAATCATTAGCCAGAGAAGATGGACCAGGGTAATCATTAGTCAGAGAAGATGGATCAGGGTAATCATTAGTCAGAGAAGATGGACCAGGGTAATCATTAGTCAGAGAAGATGTCTGAACTGAAGCAGGTCCAGGTCTGGACCAGGGTAATCATTAGTCAGAGAAGATGTCTGAACTGAAGCAGGTCCAGGTCTGGACCAGGGTAATCATTAGTCAGAGAAGATGTCTGAACTGAAGCAGGTCCAGGTCTGGACCAGGGTAATCATTAGTCAGAGAAGATGGACCAGGGTAATCATTAGTCAGAGAAGATGTCTGGGGGCTATATACAGGGGGCACCAGTACTGAGTCAGTGTGGGGGGTATATACAGGGGGCACCAGTACCAAGTCAGTGTGGGGGCTATATACAGGGGGCACTGGTACCGAGTCAGTGTGGAGGCTATATACAGGGGGCACCGGTACCGAGTCAGTGCAGGGGGCTATATACAGGGGGGCCCCAGTACCGAGTCAGTGTGGAGGCTATATACAGGGGGGCACCAGTACCGAGTCAGTGTGGAGGGTATATACAGGGGGCACCGGTACCGAGTCAGTGTGGAGGGTATATACAGGGGGCACCAGTACCGAGTCAGTGTGGGGGGTATATACAGGGGGTACCGGTACCGAGTCAGTGTGGAGGCTATATACAGGGGGTACCGGTACCGAGTCAGTGTGGGGGGGTACAGGTTAGTGGAGGCAATCTGTACATGTGCAGTGCCTTGCAAAAGTATTCATCCCACTTGGCGTTTTTCCTTTGTTGTATTACAATCTGTAATTTAAATGGACAGACACAAAATAGTCCAAATTGGTGAAGTGAAATAATAATTTTTAAAATAGTTTCCTGAAATAAAATAAAAAAATGGAAAAGTGGTGTGTGGATTCACCCCTTTTGCTATGAAGCCCCTAAACAAGATCTGGTGCAACCAATTACCTTCAGAAGTCACATCATTAGTTAAATAAGGTCCACCTGGGTGCAATGAAAGTGGCATATGACAGTAAACATACATCCTGTTCTGAAAGAACCCAGAGTCTGTAACACCACCAAGCAAGGGGTACCACCAAGCAAGGGGCAGCACCATGCAAGGGGCACCACCATGCAAGGGGCACCACCAAGCAAGAGAACCATGAAGACCAAGGAGCACCACCAAGCAAGGGGCACCACCAAGCAAGGGGCACCACCAAGCAAGGGGCACCACCAAGCAAGGGGCACCACCATGCAAGGGGCACCACCAAGCAAGAGAACCATGAAGACCAAGGAGCACCACCAAGCAAGGGGCACCACCAAGCAAGGGGCACCACCAAGCAAGGGGCACCACCAAGCAAGGGGCACCACCAAGCAAGAGAACCATGAAGACCAAGGAGCACCACCAAGCAAGGGGCACCACCAAGCAAGGGGCACCACCAAGCAAGGGGCACCACCAAGCAAGGGGCACCACCAAGCAAGGGGCACCACCAAGCAAGAGAACCATGAAGACCAAGGAGCACCACCAAGCAAGGGGCACCACCAAGCAAGGGGCACCACCAAGCAAGGGGCACCACCAAGCAAGGGGCACCACCAAGCAAGGGGCACCACCATGCAAGGGGCACCACCAAGCAAGAGAACCATGAACACCAAGGAGCACCACCAAGCAAGGGGCACCACCAAACAAGAGAACCATGAAGACCAAGGAGCACCACCAAGCAAGGGGCACCACCAAGCAAGAGAACCATGAACACCAAGGAGCACCACCAAGCAAGGGGCACCACCAAACAAGAGAACCATGAAGACCAAGTGGCACCACCAAGCAAGAGAACCATGAAGACCAAGGAGCTCTCCAAATAGGTCAGGGACAAAGTTGTGGAGAAGTACAGATCAGGGTTGGGTTATAAAAAAATATCAGAAACATTGAACATCCCACAGAGCACCATTAAATCCATTATTAAAAAATGGAAAGAATATGGCACCACAACAAACCTGCCAAGAGATGGCCGCCCACCAAAACTCACAGACCAGGCAAAGAGGGCATTAATCAGAGAGGCAACAAAGAGACCAAAGATAACCCTGAAGGAGCTGCAAAGCTCCACAGTGGAGATTGGAGTATCTGTCCATAGGACCACTTTAAGCCGTACACTCCACAGAGCTGGGCTTTACGGAAGAGTGGCCAGAAATAAATAAGCAAACATGTTTGGTGTTCGCCAAAAAGCATGTGGGAGACTCCCCAAACATTTTATTTAATTTTTATTTCACCTTTATTTAACCAGGTAGACTAGTTGAGAACAAGTTCTCATTTACAACTGCGACCTGGCCAAGATAAAGCAAAGCAGTGCAACACAAACAACAACAACAGAGTTACACATGGAGTAAACAAAACATACAGTCAATAATACAATAGAAAAAGTCTTTATACAGTGTGTGCAAATAAGGTAGGATAACGGAGGTAAGGCAATAAATAGGCCATAGTGGCAAAATAATTACAATGTAGCAATTAAACACTGGAGTCATAGATGTGCAGAAGATGAGTGTACAAGTAGAGATACTGGGGTTGCAACAAATTCGGCTGATAATTTTAGAAAGAGAGGGTCCAGATTGTCTAGCCCGGCTGATTTGTAGGGGCCCAGATTTTGCAGCTCTTTCAGAACATCAGCAATCTGAATTTGGGTGAAGGAGAAATGGGGGAGGCTTGGGCAAGTTGCTGTGGGGGATGCAGGGCTGTTGTCCGGGGTAGGGGTAGCCAGGTGGAAAGCATGGCCAGCTGTAGAAAAATGCTTATTGAAATTCTCAAATATCGCGGCTTTATCGGTGGTGACAGTGTTTCCTATCCTCAGGGCAGTGGGCAGCTGGGGGGAGGTGCTCTTATTCTCCATGGACTTTAGTGTCCCTGGGCTTTACGGAAGAGTGGCCAGAAAAAAAGCAGTTGCTTAAGGAAGAAAAAAACAAGTTTACATGTTTGGCTTTTGCCAAAAGGCATGTGGGAGACTCCGCAAACATACAGAAGAAGGTACTCTGGTCAGATGAGACTAAAATTCAGCTTTTTGGCAGCATCATGTTGTGGGGATGTTTTTCCATCAGCAGGGTCTGGGAAACACCATCCACACAGTGAAGCATGGTGGTGGCAGCATCATGCTGTGGGGATGTTTTTCCATTGGCAGGGTCTGGGAAACACCATCCACACAGTGAAGCATGGTGGTGGCAGCATCATGCTGTGGGGATGTTTTTCCATCAGCAGGGTCTGGGAAACACCATCCACACAGTGAAGCATGGTGGTGGCAGCATCATGTTGTGGGGATGTTTTTCCATCGGCAGGGTCTGGGAAACACCATCCACACAGTGAAGCATGGTGGTGGCAGCATCATGTTGTGGGGATGTTTTTCCATCGGCAGGGTCTGGGAAACACCATCCACACAGTGAAGCATGGTGGTGGCAGCATCATGTTGTGGGGATGTTTTTCCATCGGCAGGGTCTGGGAAACTGGTCAGAATTGAAGGGATGATGGATGGCGCTAAATACAGGGAAATTCTTGAGGGAAACCCGTTTCAGTCTTCCAGAGATTTGAGACTGGGACGGAGGTTCACCTTCCAGCAGGACAATGACCCTAAGCAAACTATTAAAGCAACACTCGAGTGGTTTAAGGGGAAACATTTAAATGTCTTGGAATGGCCTAGTCAAAACCCAGACCTCAATCCATTTGAGAATCTGTGGTATGACCTAAAGATTGCTGTGCACCAGCGGAACCCATCCAACTTGAAGGAGCTGGAGCAGTTTTGCCTTGAAGAATGGGCAATAATCCCAGTGGCTAGATATGCCAATCTTATAGAGAAATACTCCAAGATACTTGCAGCTGTATTGACTTTGATGTGGTGAATAGTTCTGCACGGTCAAGTTTTCTGTTTTTTTTCGTCTTATTTCTGGTTTGTTTCACAATCTTGGTGTGTTTGGACCATGATAGTTTGTTGGTGATGTGGACACCAAGGAACTTGAAACTCTCGACCCGCTCCACTACAGCCCCATCAATGTTAATGGGGTCCTGTTCGGCCCTCCTTTTCCTGTATTCCACAATCAGCTCCTTTGTCTTGCTCACATTGAGGGAGAGGTTGTTGTCCTGACACCACACTGCCAGGTCTCTGACCTCCTCCCTACAGGCCGTCTCATCGTTGAGGGAGAGGTTGTTGTCCTGGCACCACACTGCCAGGTCTCTGACCTCCTCCCTACAGGCCGTCTCATCGTTGTCGGTGATCAGGCCTACCACTGTCGTGTCGTCAGCAAACTTAATGATGGTGTTGGAGTCGTGTTTGGCCATGCAGTCATGGGTAAACAGGGAATGCAGGAGGGGACTAAGCACACACCCCTGAGGGGCCCCAGTGTTAAGGATCAGCGTGGCTGACGTGTTGTTGCCTACTCTTACCACCTGGGGGTGGCCCGTCATGAAGTCCAGGATCCAGTTGCAGAGGGAGGTGTTTAGTCCCAGAGTCCTTAGCTTAGTGATGAGCTTTGAGGGCACTATCGTGTTGAACGCTGAGTTGTAGTCAATGAAAAGCATTATCACATAGGTCTTCCTTTTTTGTCCTAGGTGGGAAAGGGCAGTGTGGAGTGCGATTGAGGTAACGTCATCTGTGGATCTGTTGGGGCGGTATGCGAATTGTAGTGGGTCTAGGGTGTCTGGGATGATGCTGTTGATGTGAGCCATGACCAGCCTTTCAAAGCACTTCATGACTACAGACCTGAGTGCCACGGGGCGGTAATCATTTAGCCAGGTTACCTTCGCTTCCTTGGGCACAGGGACTATAGGACCTATTCCAAATGGCACCCTGTCCCCTATATAGTTCACTACTTTTGACCAGGGCCCATAGTAGTGGACTATATAAGGAATATAGTGTGATTTGAGACATGCCCATGGTCCCAATATAGCCTCAACCAGGGCCCATAGTAGTGGACTATGTAGGGAATACGGTGTGATTTGAGACATGCCCATAGTCCCAATATAGCCTCAACCAGGGCCCATAGTAGTGGACTATGTAGGGTATACGGTGTGATTTGAGACATGCCCATAGTCCCAATATAGCCTCAACCAGGGCCCATAGTAGTGGACTATGTAGGGTATACGGTGTGATTTGAGACATGCCCATAGTCCCAATATAGCCCAGGGCAGTGTGTGTGTGTGTGTGTGTGTGTGTGTGTGTGTGTGTGTGTGTGTGTGTGTGTGTGTGTGTGTGTGTGTGTGTGTGTATGTGTGTGAGTGAGTGAGTGAGCGTTTGTGTGTGGAGGGAGTGGTCAGTGGTACCCGCCTATTCCTCGAGCGACAAACATGCACGCACACACACACACACACACACACACACACACACACACACACACACACACACACACACACACACACACACACACACACCTCAGACAAACACAGTCAGGCAGTGGTCATGGTAGTCCTGTGGTTAAGGTCACGGTCCAAACTGTCCACTGGAATGTCTGGATGGCACATAGCCTCAACCAATGGATCCCCAATATAACCTCAATGTAGCCTCAACATAGCCTCAACCAATAGATCCCAACATAACCTCAACATAGCCTCAACCAACAGATCCCCAATATAACCCCAATGTAGTCTCAACATAGCCTCAACCAACAGATCCCCAATATAACCTCAATGAAGTCTCAACATAGCCTCAACCAACAGACCCCAATATAACCCCAATGTAGTCTCAACATAGCCTCAACCAACAGACCCCAATATAATCTCAATGTAGTGTCAACATGGCCTCAACCAACAGACCCCAATATAACCTCAATGTAGTGTCAACATGGCCTCAACCAACAGACCCCAATATAATCTCAATGTAGTGTCAACATGGCCTCAACCAACAGACCCCAATATAACCTCAATGTAGTGTCAACATGGCCTCAACCAACAGACCCCAATATAACCTCAATGTAGTGTCAACATGGCCTCAACCAACAGACCCCAATATAACCTCAATGTAGTCTCAACATAGCCTCAACCAACAGACCCCAATATAATCTCAATGTAGTGTCAACATGGCCTCAACCAACAGACACCAATATAATCTCAATGTAGTCTCAACCAATAGATCCCAATATAATCTCAATATAGCCTCAACCAGGGCCCAGAGTAGTGGACTACATAGGGAATACGGTGTGATTTGAGACATGGCCATGGTCCCAATATAGCCTCAACCAGGGCCAATAGTAGTGGACTATGTAGGGAATACGGTGTGATTTGAGACATGCCCATAGTCCCAATATAGCCTCAACCAGGGCCCATAGTAGTGGACTATGTAGGGAATACGGTGTGATTTGAGACATGCCCATAGTCCCAATATAGCCTCAACCAGGGCCCATAGTAGTGGACTATGTAGGGAATACGGTGTGATTTGAGACATGCCCATAGTCCCAATATAGCCTCAACCAGGGCCCATAGTAGTGGACTATGTAGGGAATACGGTGTGATTTGAGACATGCCCATGGTCCCAAAATAGCCTCAACCAGGGCCCATAGTAGTGGACTATGTAGGGAATACGGTGTGATTTGAGACATGCCCATGGTCCCAATATAGCCTCAACCAGGGCCCATAGTAGTGGACTATGTAGGGAATACGGTGTGATTTGAGACATGCCCATAGTCCCAATATAGCCTCAACCAGGGCCCATAATAGTGGACTATGTAGGGAATACGGTGTGATTTGAGACATGCCCATGGTCCCAATATAGCCTCAACCAGGGCCCATAGTAGTGGACTATGTAGGGAATACGGTGTGATTTGAGACATGCCCATAGTCCCAATATAGCCTCAACCAGGGCCCATAGTAGTGGACTATGTAGGGAATACGGTGTGATTTGAGACATGCCCATAGTCCCAATATAGCCTCAACCAGGGCCCATAGTAGTGGACTATGTAGGGAATACGGTGTGATTTGAGACATGCCCATAGTCCCAATATAGCCCAGGGCAGCGCTGAGGTTCGCTGCACTTTCCACTATAAACAGGCCCACGCAACAGGACACAGGCTCAACGGAGCGATCATGCTGCTCAATAGACTGTCCATGTAGTAGAACTAACCCTGTCTGTCTGTCTGTCTCCACCTCTCTGTCTGTCTATTTCCGCCTTTCTGTCTGTCTCCCTCTCTCCATGTCTGTCTGTCTGTCTGTTTGTTTGTCTCCCTCTGTCTGTCTCTCTCTCTCTCTCCGTCTGTCTGTCTCCCTCTCTCCATGTCTGTCTGTCTGTCTGTCTCTCTCTCCCTCTGTCTGTCTGTCTGTCTCCCTCTCTCTCACTCTATGTCTGTCTCCCTCTCTCCATGTCTGTCTGTCTGTCTCCCTCTCTCCGCCTCTCTCAATTCAATTCAATTCAATTCAATTCAAGGGCTTTATTGGCATGGGAAACATGTGTTAACATTGCCAAAGCAAGTGAGGTAGACAACATACAAAGTGAATATATAAAGTGAAAAACAACAAAAATTAACAGTAAACATTACACATACAGAGGTTTCAAAACAGTAAAGACATTACAAATGTCATATTATATATATATATACAGTGTTTTAACAATGTACAAATGGTTAAAGGACACAAGATAAAATAAATAAGCATAAATATGGGTTGTATTTACAATGGTGTGTGTTCTTCACTGGTTGCCCTTTTCTCGTGGCAACAGGTCACAAATCTTGCTGCTGTGATGGCACACTGTGGAATTTCACCCAATAGATATGGGAGTTTATCAAAATTGGGTTTGTTTTCGAATTCTTTGTGGATCTGTGTAATCTGAGGGAAATATGTCTCTCTAATATGGTCATACATTGGGCAGGAGGTTAGGAAGTGCAGCTCAGTTTCCACCTCATTTTGTGGGCAGTGAGCACATAGCCTGTCTTCTCTTGAGAGCCATGTCTGCCTACGGCGGCCTTTCTCAATAGCAAGGTTATGCTCACTGAGTCTGTACATAGTCAAAGCTTTCCTTAATTTTGGGTCAGTCACAGTGGTCAGGTATTCTGCC
>NW_027257936.1:20000-60000 GCF_045791955.1 Oncorhynchus clarkii lewisi | reverse complement strand
TCTCTCTCTTTATCTACTATTGTTATATATACATTGTTATCTGTTATTCTGCTCAACCTACCTAAGCCTGAACTTAACCTCAGGTTAACCACTAATTAATAGATACTAGGTTCATGTTGGATCTCCAACATTCCCCCGGTAATGAGCGGTCTGATTAAAGAATTAACCGCTGACACATCACATCAACCAGGTGTGATTCTTGGCCCAAATTCTGTTCTCTCGCTCTCCAACCTCTAGACAGGAAGGTGCATGTCAGTTGTCAGAGCAGTACATGGTTGGTTGGCAGCAGATTCTGGCAACAATCTCTGATTCCCATCGTGTTGCTGTTAGAAGGTGAGATGTACTACAGGGCCTAATACAGACCAGACCAGACATATAGTACTACAGGACCCAATACAGACCAGACCAGACATATTGTACTGCAGGGCCTAATACAGACCAGACCAGACCAGAGAAATTGTACTACAGGACCTAATACAGACCAGACCAGACATATTGTACTACAGGACCTAATACAGACCAGACATATTGTACTACAGGACCTAGTACAGACCAGACCAGACATATTGTACTGAAGGACCTAATACAGACCAGACCAGACATATTGTACTACAGGACCTAATACAGACCAGACATATTGTACTGAAGGACCTAATACAGACCAGACCAGACATATTGTACTGCAGGGCCTAATACAGACCAGACCAGACCAGACATATTGTACTACAGGACCTAATACAGACCGGACATATTGTACTGCAGGACCTAATACAGACCAGACCAGACATATTGTACTACAGGACCTAATACAGACCAGACATATTGTACTACAGGACCTAATACAGACCAGACATATTGTACTACAGGACCTAATACAGACCAGACATATTGTACTACAGGACCTAATACAGACCAGACATATTGTACTACAGGAACTAGTACAGACCAGACATATTGTACTGCAGGACCTAGTACAGACCAGACCAGACATATTGTACTACAGGACCTAATACAGACCAGACATATTGTACTGCAGGACCTAATACAGACCAGACATATTGTACTACAGGACCTAATACAGACCAGACCAGACATATTGTACTACAGGACCTAATACAGACCAGACATATTGTACTGCAGGACCTAATACAGACCAGACCAGACATATTGTACTACAGGACCTAATACAGACCAGACATATTGTACTACAGGACCTAATACAGACCAGACATATTGTACTGCAGGACCTAGTACAGACCAGACCCGACATATTGTACTACAGGACCTAATACAGACCAGACATATTGTACTACAGGACCTAATACAGACCAGACATATTGTACTGCAGGACCTAGTACAGACCAGACATATTGTACTGCAGGACCTAGTACAGACCAGACCAGACATATTGTACTACAGGACCTAATACAGACCAGACATATTGTACTGCAGGACCTAATACAGACCAGACATATTGTACTACAGGACCTAATACAGACCAGACCAGACATATTGTACTACAGGACCTAATACAGACCAGACCAGACATATTGTACTACAGGACCTAATACAGACCAGACCAGACATATTGTACTACAGGACCTAATACAGACCAGACATATTGTACTACAGGACTTAATACAGACCAGACCAGACATATTGTACTGCAGGGCCTAATACAGACCAGACCAGACCAGACATATTGTACTACAGGACCTAATACAGACCAGACATATTGTACTACAGGACCTAATACAGACCAGACATATTGTACTACAGGACCTAGTACAGACCAGACCAGACATATTGTACTGAAGGACCTAATACAGACCGGACCAGACATATTGTACTACAGGACCTAATACAGACCAGACATATTGTACTACAGGACCTAATACAGACCAGACATATTGTACTGCAGGACCTAATACAGACCAGACCAGACATATTGTACTGCAGGGCCTAATACAGACCAGGCCAGACCAGACATATTGTACTACAGGACCTAATACAGACCAGACCAGACATATTGTACTACAGGACCTAATACAGACCAGACATATTGTACTGCAGGACCTAATACAGACCAGACCAGACATATTGTACTACAGGACCTAATACAGACCAGACATATTGTACTACAGGACCTAATACAGACCAGACATATTGTACTACAGGACCTAATACAGACCAGACATATTGTACTACAGGACCTAATACAGACCAGACATATTGTACTACAGGACCTAATACAGACCAGACATATTGTACTACAGGACCTAATACAGACCAGACATATTGTACTGCAGGACCTAGTACAGACCAGACATATTGTACTGCAGGACCTAGTACAGACCAGAACAGACATATTGTACTACAGGACCTAATACAGACCAGACATATTGTACTGCAGGACCTAATACAGACCAGACATATTGTACTACAGTACCTAATACAGACCAGACCAGACATATTGTACTACAGGACCTAATACAGACCAGACCAGACATATTGTACTAAAGGACCTAATACAGACCAGACCAGACATATTGTACTACAGGACCTAATACAGACCAGACCAGACATATTGTACTACAGGACCTAATACAGACCAGACATATTGTACTACAGGACCTAATACAGACCAGGCATATTGTATTGCAGGACCTAGTACAGACCAGACATATTGTACTGCAGGACCTAGTACAGACCAGACCAGACATATTGTACTACAGGACCTAATACAGACCAGACATATTGTACTACAGGACCTAATACAGACCAGACATATTGTACTGCAGGACCTAATACAGACCAGACATATTGTACTACAGGACCTAATACAGACCAGACCAGACATATTGTACTACAGGACCTAATACAGACCAGACCAGACATATTGTACTGCAGGGCCTAATACAGACCAGACCAGACCAGACCAGACATATTGTACTACAGGACCTAATACAGACCAGACCAGACATATTGTACTACAGGACCTAGTACAGACCAGACATATTGTACTGCAGGACCTAGTACAGACCAGACCAGACATATTGCACTACAGGACCTAATACAGACCAGACATATTGTACTACAGGACCTAATACAGACCAGACATATTGTACTGCAGGACCTAATACAGACCAGACATATTGTACTACAGGACCTAATACAGACCAGACCAGACATATTGTACTACAGGACCTAACACAGACCAGACCAGACATATTGTACTGCAGGGCCTAATACAGACCAGACCAGACCAGACATATTGTACTACAGGACCTAATACAGACCAGACCAGACATATTGTACTACAGGACCTAATACAGACCAGACATATTGTAATACAGGACCTAGTACAGACCAGACCAGACATATTGTACTGAAGGACCTAATACAGACCAGACCAGACATATTGTACTACAGGACCTAATACAGACCAGACATATTGTACTGAAGGACCTAATACAGACCAGACCAGACATATTGTACTACAGGACCTAATACAGACCAGACCAGACATATTGTACTACAGGACCTAATACAGACCAGACCAGACATATTGTACTACAGGACCTAGTACAGACCAGACATATTGTACTGCAGGACCTAGTACAGACCAGACCAGACATATTGTACTACAGGACCTAATACAGACCAGACATATTGTACTACAGGACCTAATACAGACCAGACATATTGTACTGCAGGACCTAATACAGACCAGACATATTGTACTACAGGACCTAATACAGACCAGACCAGACATATTGTACTACAGGACCTAATACAGACCAGACCAGACATATTGTACTGCAGGGCCTAATACAGACCAGACCAGACCAGACATATTGTACTACAGGACCTAATACAGACCAGACCAGACATATTGTACTACAGGACCTAATACAGACCAGACATATTGTAATACAGGACCTAGTACAGACCAGACCAGACATATTGTACTGAAGGACCTAATACAGACCAGACCAGACATATTGTACTACAGGACCTAATACAGACCAGACATATTGTACTGAAGGACCTAATACAGACCAGACCAGACATATTGTACTACAGGACCTAATACAGACCAGACCAGACATATTCTACTACAGGACCTAATACAGACCAGACATATTGTACTGCAGGACCTAATACAGACCAGACTAGACATATTTTACTGCAGGGCCTAATACAGACCAGACCAGACATATTGTACTACAGGACCTAATACAGACCAGACCAGACATATTGTACTACAAGACCTAATACAGACCAGACATATTGTACTACAGGACCTAATACAGACCAGACCAGACATACTGAACTACAGGACCTAATATAGACCAGACCAGACATATTGTACTGCAGGGCCTAATACAGACCAGACCAGACCAGACCAGACATATTGTACTACAGGACCTAATACAGACCAGACCAGACATATTGTACTACAGGACCTAATACAGACCAGACATATTGTACTACAGGACCTAATACAGACCAGACATATTGTACTACAGGACCTAATACAGACCAGACATATTGTACTGCAGGACCTAGTACAGACCAGACATATTGTACTGCAGGACCTAGTACAGACCAGACCAGACATATTGTACTACAGGACCTAATACAGACCAGACATATTGTACTACAGGACCTAATACAGACCAGACATATTGTACTGCAGGACCTAATACAGACCAGACATATTGTACTACAGGACCTAATACAGACCAGACCAGACATATTGTACTACAGGACCTAACACAGACCAGACCAGACATATTGTACTGCAGGGCCTAATACAGACCAGACCAGACCAGACATATTGTACTACAGGACCTAATACAGACCAGACCAGACATATTGTACTACAGGACCTAATACAGACCAGACATATTGTAATACAGGACCTAGTACAGACCAGACCAGACATATTGTACTGAAGGACCTAATACAGACCAGACCAGACATATTGTACTACAGGACCTAATACAGACCAGACATATTGTACTGAAGGACCTAATACAGACCAGACCAGACATATTGTACTACAGGACCTAATACAGACCAGACCAGACATATTGTACTACAGGACCTAATACAGACCAGACCAGACATATTGTACTACAGGACCTAGTACAGACCAGACATATTGTACTGCAGGACCTAGTACAGACCAGACCAGACATATTGTACTACAGGACCTAATACAGACCAGACATATTGTACTACAGGACCTAATACAGACCAGACATATTGTACTGCAGGACCTAATACAGACCAGACATATTGTACTACAGGACCTAATACAGACCAGACCAGACATATTGTACTACAGGACCTAATACAGACCAGACCAGACATATTGTACTGCAGGGCCTAATACAGACCAGACCAGACCAGACATATTGTACTACAGGACCTAATACAGACCAGACCAGACATATTGTACTACAGGACCTAATACAGACCAGACATATTGTAATACAGGACCTAGTACAGACCAGACCAGACATATTGTACTGAAGGACCTAATACAGACCAGACCAGACATATTGTACTACAGGAACTAATACAGACCAGACATATTGTACTGAAGGACCTAATACAGACCAGACCAGACATATTGTACTACAGGACCTAATACAGACCAGACCAGACATATTGTACTACAGGACCTAATACAGACCAGACATATTGTACTGCAGGACCTAATACAGACCAGACTAGACATATTTTACTGCAGGGCCTAATACAGACCAGACCAGACATATTGTACTACAGGACCTAATACAGACCAGACCAGACATATTGTACTACAAGACCTAATACAGACCAGACATATTGTACTACAGGACCTAATACAGACCAGACCAGACATACTGAACTACAGGACCTAATATAGACCAGACCAGACATATTGTACTGCAGGGCCTAATACAGACCAGACCAGACCAGACCAGACATATTGTACTACAGGACCTAATACAGACCAGACCAGACATATTGTACTACAGGACCTAATACAGACCAGACATATTGTACTACAGGACCTAATACAGACCAGACATATTGTACTACAGGACCTAATACAGACCAGACATATTGTACTGCAGGACCTAGTACAGACCAGACATATTGTACTGCAGGACCTAGTACAGACCAGACCAGACATATTGTACTGCAGGACCTAATACAGACCAGACATATTGTACTACAGGACCCAATACAGACCAGACCAGACATATTGTACTACAGGACCTAATACAGACCAGACCAGACATATTGTACTACAGGACCTAATATAGACCAGACCAGATATATTGTACTACAGGACCTAATACAGACCAGACATATTGTACTGCAGGACCTAGTACAGACCAGACATATTGTACTGCAGGACCTAATACAGACCAGACATATTGTACTACAGGACCTAATACAGACCAGACCAGACATATTGTACTACAGGACCTAATACAGACCAGACATATTGTACTGCAGGACCTAATACAGACCAGACCAGACATATTGTACTACAGGACCTAATACAGACCAGACATATTGTACTACAGGACCTAATACAGACCAGACATATTGTACTGCAGGACCTAGTACAGACCAGACCCGACATATTGTACTACAGGACCTAATACAGACCAGACATATTGTACTACAGGACCTAATACAGACCAGACATATTGTACTGCAGGACCTAGTACAGACCAGACATATTGTACTGCAGGACCTAGTACAGACCAGACCAGACATATTGTACTACAGGACCTAATACAGACCAGACATATTGTACTGCAGGACCTAATACAGACCAGACATATTGTACTACAGGACCTAATACAGACCAGACCAGACATATTGTACTACAGGACCTAATACAGACCAGACCAGACATATTGTACTACAGGACCTAATACAGACCAGACCAGACATATTGTACTACAGGACCTAATACAGACCAGACCAGACATATTGTACTACAGGACTTAATACAGACCAGACCAGACATATTGTACTGCAGGGCCTAATACAGACCAGACCAGACCAGACATATTGTACTACAGGACCTAATACAGACCAGACATATTGTACTACAGGACCTAATACAGACCAGACATATTGTACTACAGGACCTAGTACAGACCAGACCAGACATATTGTACTGAAGGACCTAATACAGACCAGACCAGACATATTGTACTACAGGACCTAATACAGACCAGACATATTGTACTACAGGACCTAATACAGACCAGACATATTGTACTGCAGGACCTAATACAGACCAGACCAGACATATTGTACTGCAGGGCCTAATACAGACCAGGCCAGACCAGACATATTGTACTACAGGACCTAATACAGACCAGACCAGACATATTGTACTACAGGACCTAATACAGACCAGACATATTGTACTGCAGGACCTAATACAGACCAGACCAGACATATTGTACTACAGGACCTAATACAGACCAGACATATTGTACTACAGGACCTAATACAGACCAGACATATTGTACTACAGGACCTAATACAGACCAGACATATTGTACTACAGGACCTAATACAGACCAGACATATTGTACTACAGGACCTAATACAGACCAGACATATTGTACTACAGGACCTAATACAGACCAGACATATTGTACTGCAGGACCTAGTACAGACCAGACATATTGTACTGCAGGACCTAGTACAGACCAGAACAGACATATTGTACTACAGGACCTAATACAGACCAGACATATTGTACTGCAGGACCTAATACAGACCAGACATATTGTACTACAGTACCTAATACAGACCAGACCAGACATATTGTACTACAGGACCTAATACAGACCAGACCAGACATATTGTACTAAAGGACCTAATACAGACCAGACCAGACATATTGTACTACAGGACCTAATACAGACCAGACCAGACATATTGTACTACAGGACCTAATACAGACCAGACATATTGTACTACAGGACCTAATACAGACCAGACATATTGTACTGCAGGACCTAGTACAGACCAGACCAGACATATTGTACTACAGGACCTAATACAGACCAGACATATTGTACTACAGGACCTAATACAGACCAGGCATATTGTATTGCAGGACCTAGTACAGACCAGACATATTGTACTGCAGGACCTAGTACAGACCAGACCAGACATATTGTACTACAGGACCTAATACAGACCAGACCAGACATATTGTACTACAGGACCTAATACAGACCAGACATATTGTACTGCAGGACCTAGTACAGACCAGACATATTGTACTGCAGGACCTAGTACAGACCAGACCAGACATATTGTACTACAGGACCTAATACAGACCAGACATATTGTACTGCAGGACCTAATACAGACCAGACATATTGTACTACAGGACCTAATACAGACCAGACCAGACATATTGTACTACAGGACCTAATACAGACCAGACCAGACATATTGTACTACAGGACCTAATACAGACCAGACCAGACATATTGTACTACAGGACCTAATACAGACCAGACCAGACATATTGTACTACAGGACTTAATACAGACCAGACCAGACATATTGTACTGCAGGGCCTAATACAGACCAGACCAGACCAGACATATTGTACTACAGGACCTAATACAGACCAGACATATTGTACTACAGGACCTAATACAGACCAGACATATTGTACTACAGGACCTAGTACAGACCAGACCAGACATATTGTACTGAAGGACCTAATACAGACCAGACCAGACATATTGTACTACAGGACCTAATACAGACCAGACATATTGTACTACAGGACCTAATACAGACCAGACATATTGTACTGCAGGACCTAATACAGACCAGACCAGACATATTGTACTGCAGGGCCTAATACAGACCAGGCCAGACCAGACATATTGTACTACAGGACCTAATACAGACCAGACCAGACATATTGTACTACAGGACCTAATACAGACCAGACATATTGTACTGCAGGACCTAATACAGACCAGACCAGACATATTGTACTACAGGACCTAATACAGACCAGACATATTGTACTACAGGACCTAATACAGACCAGACATATTGTACTACAGGACCTAATACAGACCAGACATATTGTACTACAGGACCTAATACAGACCAGACATATTGTACTACAGGACCTAATACAGACCAGACATATTGTACTACAGGACCTAATACAGACCAGACATATTGTACTGCAGGACCTAGTACAGACCAGACATATTGTACTGCAGGACCTAGTACAGACCAGAACAGACATATTGTACTACAGGACCTAATACAGACCAGACATATTGTACTGCAGGACCTAATACAGACCAGACATATTGTACTACAGTACCTAATACAGACCAGACCAGACATATTGTACTACAGGACCTAATACAGACCAGACCAGACATATTGTACTAAAGGACCTAATACAGACCAGACCAGACATATTGTACTACAGGACCTAATACAGACCAGACCAGACATATTGTACTACAGGACCTAATACAGACCAGACATATTGTACTACAGGACCTAATACAGACCAGACATATTGTACTGCAGGACCTAGTACAGACCAGACCAGACATATTGTACTACAGGACCTAATACAGACCAGACATATTGTACTACAGGACCTAATACAGACCAGGCATATTGTATTGCAGGACCTAGTACAGACCAGACATATTGTACTACAGGACCTAATACAGACCAGACCAGACATATTGTACTGCAGGGCCTAATACAGAAAAGACCAGACATATTGTACTACAGGACCTAATACAGACCAGACATATTGTACTACAGGACCTAATACAGACCAGACATATTGTACTGCAGGACCTAATACAGACCAGACCAGACATATTGTACTACAGGACCTAGTACAGACCAGACCAGACATATTGTACTACAGGACCTAATACAGACCAGACATATTGTACTACAGGACCTAATACAGACCAGACATATTGTATTGCAGGACCTAGTACAGACCAGACATATTGTACTGCAGGACCTAGTACAGACCAGACCAGACATATTGTACTACAGGACCTAATACAGACCAGACATATTGTACTACAGGACCTAATACAGACCAGACATATTGTACTGCAGGACCTAATACAGACCAGACATATTGTACTACAGGACCTAATACAGACCAGACCAGACATATTGTACTACAGGACCTAATACAGACCAGACCAGACATATTGTACTGCAGGGCCTAATACAGACCAGACCAGACAAGACATATTGTACTACAGGACCTAATACAGACCAGACCAGACATATTGTACTACAGGACCTAATACAGACCAGACATATTGTAATACAGGACCTAGTACAGACCAGACCAGACATATTGTACTGAAGGACCTAATACAGACCAGACCAGACATATTGTACTACAGTACCTAATACAGACCAGACCAGACATATTGTACTACAGGACCTAATACAGACCAGACATATTGTACTGAAGGACCTAATACAGACCAGACCAGACATATTGTACTACAGGACCTAATACAGACCAGACCAGACCAGACATATTGTACTACAGGACCTAATACAGACCAGACCAGACATATTGTACTACAGGACCTAATACAGACCAGACATATTGTACTGAAGGACCTAATACAGACCAGACCAGACATACTGAACTACAGGACCTAATATAGACCAGACCAGACATATTGTACTGCAGGGCCTAATACAGACCAGACCAGACCAGACATATTGTACTACAGGACCTAATACAGACCAGACCAGACATATTGTACTACAGGACCTAATACAGACCAGACATATTGTACTACAGGACCTAATACAGACCAGACATATTGTACTACAGGACCTAATACAGACCAGACATATTGTACTGCAGGACCTAGTACAGACCAGACATATTGTACTGCAGGACCTAGTACAGACCAGACCAGACATATTGTACTGCAGGACCTAATACAGACCAGACATATTGTACTACAGGACCCAATACAGACCAGACCAGACATATTGTACTACAGGACCTAATACAGACCAGACCAGACATATTGTACTACAGGACCTAATATAGACCAGACCAGATATATTGAACTGCAGGACCTAATACAGACCAGACATATTGTACTACAGGACCTAATACAGACCAGACATATTGTACTACAGGACCTAATACAGACCAGACCAGACATATTGTACTACAGGACCTAATACAGACCAGACCAGACATATTGTACTACAGGACCTAATACAGGACAGACAAGACATATTGTACTACAGGACCTAATACAGACCAGACATATTGTACTGCAGGACCTAATACAGACCAGACATATTGTACTGCAGGACCTAATACAGACCAGACATATTGTACTACAGGAACTAATACAGACCAGACCAGACATATTGTACTGCAGGGCCTAATACAGACCAGACCAGACATATTGTACTACAGGACCTAATACAGACCAGACATATTGTACTACAGGACCTAATACAGACCAGACATATTGTACTGCAGGACCTAATACAGACCAGACCAGACATATTGTACTACAGGACCTAGTACAGACCAGACCAGACATATTGTACTACAGGACCTAGTACAGACCAGACATATTGTACTGCAGGACCTAGTACAGACCAGACCAGACATATTGTACTACCGGACCTAATACAGACCAGACATATTGTACTACAGGACCTAGTACAGACCAGACCAGACATATTGTACTACAGGACCTAATACAGACCAGACATATTGTACTGCAGGACCTAATACAGACCAGACATATTGTACTACAGTACCTAATACAGACCAGACCAGACATATTGTACTACAGGACCTAATACAGACCAGACCAGACATATTGTACTACAGGACCTAATACAGACCAGACCAGACATATTGTACTACAGGACCTAATACAGACCAGACCAGACATATTGTACTACAGGACCTAATACAGACCAGACATATTGTACTACAGGACCTAATACAGACCAGACATATTGTACTGCAGGACCTAGTACAGACCAGACCAGACATATTGTACTACAGGACCTAATACAGACCAGACATATTGTATTACAGGACCTAATACAGACCAGACATATTGTACTGCAGGACCTAGTACTGACCAGACATATTGTACTGCAGGACCTAGTACAGACCAGACCAGACATATTGTACTACAGGACCTAATACAGACCAGACATATTGTACTACAGGACCTAATACAGACCAGACATATTGTACTGCAGGACCTAATACAGACCAGACATATTGTACTACAGGACCTAATACAGACCAGAACAGACATATTGTACTACAGGACCTAATACAGACCAGACCAGACATATTGTACTGCAGGGCCTAATACAGACCAGACCAGACCAGACCAGACATATTGTACTACAGGACCTAATACAGACCAGACCAGACATATTGTACTACAGGAACTAGTACAGACCAGACATATTGTACTGCAGGACCTAGTACAGACCAGACCAGACATATTGTACTACAGGACCTAATACAGACCAGACATATTGTACTACAGGACCTAATACAGACCAGACATATTGTACTGCAGGACCTAATACAGACCAGACATATTGTACTACAGGACCTAATACAGACCAGACCAGACATATTGTACTACAGGACCTAATACAGACCAGACCAGACATATTGTACTGCAGGGCCTAATACAGACCAGACATATTGTACTACAGGACCTAATACAGACCAGACCAGACATATTGTACTACAGGACCTAATACAGACCAGACATATTGTACTACAGGACCTAATACAGACCAGACCAGACATATTGTACTACAGGACCTAACACAGACCAGACATATTGTACTGCAGTGCCTAGTACAGACCAGACATATTGTACTGCAGGGCCTAATACAGACCAGACATATTGTACTGCAGGACCTAGTAAAGACCAGACCAGACATATTGTACTGCAGGGCCTAATACAGACCAGACCAGACATATTGTACTGCAGGACCTAATACAGACCAGACATATTGTACTGCAGGACCTAGTACAGACCAGACCAGACATATTGTACTGCAGGACCTAGTACAGACCAGACCAGACATATTGTACTGCAGGACCTAATACAGACCAGACATATTGTACTACAGGACCTAATACAGACCAGACCAGACATATTGTACTACAGGACCTAATACAGACCAGACCAGACATATTGTACTACAGGACCTAATACAGACCAGACATATTGTACTGCAGGACCTAATACAGACCAGACATATTGTACTACAGGACCTAATACAGACCAGACCAGACATATTGTACTACAGGACGTAATACAGACCAGACCAGACATATTGTACTGCAGGGCCTAATACAGACCAGACCAGACCAGACCAGACATATTGTACTACAGGACCTAATACAGACCAGACCAGACATATTGTACTACAGGACCTAATACAGACCAGACATATTGTACTACAGGACCTAATACAGACTAGACCAGACATATTGTACTACAGGACCTAATACAAACCAGACATATTGTACTGCAGGGCCTAGTACAGACCAGACATATTGTACTGCAGGGCCTAATACAGACCAGACATATTGTACTACAGGACCTAATACAGACCAGACAGATTGTACTGCAGGACCTAGTACAGACCAGACATATTGTACTGCAGGACCTAGTACAGACCAGACCAGACATATTGTACTACAGGACCTAGTACAGACCAGACATATTGTACTGCAGGACCTAGTACAGACCAGACCAGACATATTGTACTGCAGGGCCTAATACAGACCAGACCAGACATATTGTACTGCAGGACCTAATACAGACCAGACATATTGTACTGCAGGACCTAATACAGACCAGACCAGACATATTGTACTGCAGGACCTAATACAGACCAGACATATTGTACTGCAGGACCTAGTACATACCAGACCAGACATATTGTACTGCAGGACCTAATACAGACCAGACCAGACATATTGTACTGCAGGGCCTAATACAGACCAGACCAGACATATTGTACTGCAGGACCTAATACAGACCAGACCAGACATATTGTACTGCAGGACCTAGTACAGACCAGACCAGACATATTGTACTGCAGGACCTAATACAGACCAGACATATTGTACTACAGGACCTAATACAGACCAGACCAGACATATTGTACTACAGGACCTAATACAGACCAGACCAGACATATTGTACTACAGGACCTAATACAGACCAGACATATTGTACTGCAGGGCCTAATACAGACCAGACATATTGTACTGCAGGACCTAATACAGACCAGACATATTGTACTACAGGACCTAATACAGACCAGATCAGATATATTGTACTACAGGACCTAATACAGACCATATCAGATATATTGTACTACAGGACCTAATACAGACCAGACATATTGTACTACATGACCTAATACAGACCAGACCAGACATATTGTACTGCAGGGCCTAATACAGACCAGACATATTGTACTACAGGACCTAATACAGACCAGATCAGATATATTGTACTACAGGACCTAATACAGACCAGATCAGATATATTGTACTACAGGACCTAATACAGACCAGACATATTGTACTACATTACCTAATACAGACCAGATCAGATATATTGTACTACAGGACCTAATACAGACCAGACCAGACCAGACATATTGTACTACAGGACCTAATACAGACCAGATCAGATATATTGTACTACAGGACCTAATACAGACCAGACATATTGTACTGCAGGACCTAATACAGACCAGACCAGACATATTGTACTACAGGACCTAATACAGACCAGACCAGACATATTGTACTGCAGGACCTAATACAGACCAGACATATTGTACTGCAGGACCTAATACAGACCAGACCAGACATATTGTACTACAGGACCTAATACAGACCAGACCAGACATATTGTACTGCAGGACCTAGTACAGACCAGACCAGACATATTGTACTGCAGGACCTAATACAGACCAGACATATTGTACTACAGGACCTAATACAGACCAGACCAGACATATTGTACTACAGGACCTAATACAGACCAGACCAGACATATTGTACTACAGGACCTAATACAGACCAGACATATTGTACTGCAGGACCTAATACAGACCAGACATATTGTACTGCAGGACCTAATACAGACCAGACCAGACATATTGTACTGCAGGGCCTAATACAGACCAGACATATTGTACTGCAGGACCTAATACAGACCAGACATATTGTACTACAGGACCTAATACAGACCAGATCAGATATATTGTACTACAGGACCTAATACAGACCATATCAGATATATTGTACTACAGGACCTAATACAGACCAGACATATTGTACTACATGACCTAATACAGACCAGACCAGACATATTGTACTGCAGGGCCTAATACAGACCAGACATATTGTACTACAGGACCTAATACAGACCAGATCAGATATATTGTACTACAGGACCTAATACAGACCAGATCAGATATATTGTACTACAGGACCTAATACAGACCAGACATATTGTACTACATTACCTAATACAGACCAGATCAGATATATTGTACTACAGGACCTAATACAGACCAGACCAGACCAGACATATTGTACTACAGGACCTAATACAGACCAGATCAGATATATTGTACTACAGGACTAGACACACCAGTTCAACTGGAAAAATACATATGTCCTTTTAACCTTATATACTATATTATATACACATGACAACACCAACGGATAACACCACGTGCTCTTGGTGAAATGTCTAAGTCAGTGATCACCAACCGGTCGATCACGATCGATTTGTCAATGTCCAAGGCATTTCTAGTCGATCGTGAAATATTTCTGTAAAAAACCCAACGATGAAGCGTTGTGTTCCTACTTTTTGTTGTTGTCTCGGGCTGTTGAGGGTAGGCGCAGCCAATTCAGCTGCCCTGCGCGCCGGGTAGGCAAACTGTTGCCATTAAATGTGTCTGAAGGTACACACTCTGCCTTCCCGGTGGGCCTGGAGAGGAAATCAAGTGCACCATATTTACGCTGGCCAATCAGATTGTTCAGATCACCGAATTTGCAGTAACGTAGCAGGCGTGAAAGAAAGCTACGGCAAAATTGATACTGTGAGATTTCAAAACGTGTTAAAGCATGACTAGAAAGAGACTGTCAACGAATACAACAAAGAGCTGTTGTTTTTATGAGTGACTTCATGTTTAAGTTTTTACTCAGCACTGTCAACATTTTGTAATTCAACACTTTTCTAAACCATAAAATGCGCGTTGTTCCTATTTCCAGTCAGCGCTACAACAAGCAGTGCAGCAGTAATGAATGAGGAGGAAAGTGGATCTATAGGCCTCGTTGTTGTTATTTGCGGCTTTGGTCTTTTTTTAACATCAAGGAATATTTCACTTTCTCTGTTTGTAGGAGTAACAACATGAATTTGTGCACGAGGCAGAAATAATGCGGTGCGACTCAGAGTTTCGTCATCAGCTGGAAGACGGTGTCCCTTTTTGGTCAGAGTCAGTGGAGGAAAGGGAGAGCGGAGGGAAGTTGAGAGACGGGCCCTCAGATACAGGCACCATCAGCCCAGTAAAATAAAAAAACAAAGTATTTAAATGTGTGCTTACTCAGCTGTGCCAAGTAATGCAACAATGGATCTATTACCGGTGTGATGATATAGCCTGCCCTACCTCAAATTTTGAAATACATTTTTTTTAAATGTCCCGTAAATTCAAGCAAAGCCAATATGTGGTGATAATGTATTGGGCCTATAGCCTACTGTTCAACCCTCATAGCTACAGAACTGTTTTTAATTGGTTAATGTGGCATAGGCTTACCTTTATCAAGTCATGTTAATAAAAAATCAGAGGGGTAGATCTCAGCATTGTGACTCAGGAAGTGATCTTGACTCAGGAAGTGATCTTGACTCAGGAAGTGATCTTGACTCAGTAAGTGATCTTGACTCAGGAAATGATCTTGACTCAGGAAGTTATCTTGACTCAGGAAGTGATCTTGACTCAGGAAGTGATCTTGACTCAGAAACGTATCTTAACTCAGGAAGTGATCTTGACTCAGAAACCGATCTTGACTCAGGAAGTGATCTTGACTCAGAAACTGATCTGGACTCAGGAAGTGATCTTGACTCAGGAAGTGATCTTGACTCAGGATGTGATCTTGACTCAGAAAAGGTTGGTGACCACACTGGTCTAAACTACCAATGCCCCACTGAAATGTGCCATTCACAATGCTTATGAGTAAATACAGAAATACTTTATTCATAAAACAGATTTACAATATCTTACAAATACAAAGGATAAAATATCTTTGTCTAGATCCTGTTAAATGTGTTATTTAGACAGAGTGTGTGAAATGCTCCTCTGCTTCCACAACAACATCTAGAGTGGAGATTATTTTCTGTACAGCTACATTCCATATATATTTACAATGTGCTTGTTTATTTGGCTAACAAGTAAAAACTATTACTATGTAAAAAAACACACGCACGAATGCAGACACACACACACACACACACACACACACACACACACACACACACTGTACATACAATCCTTGTGTGAATAGAGCTCCACGTCATCATCATTTCTGTTACAATATGGCTCATTATTACATTATTACACAGACCTGTCAATTCATTACCCCACATGTTAGAATACAGGAACATTACCCCACTCCCCCAACATGTTAGAATACATTACCCCACACCCCCAACATGTTAGAATACAGGAACATTACCCAACTCCCTCAACATTCTAGAATACATTACCCCACTCCCCCCACATGTTAGAATAGTCTTTGGTTATAAACTCTTCCAATGTCATGTCCTGTAATCTCAGTCTTTGGTTATAATCTCTGCCATTGTCATGTCCTGTAATCTCAGTCTTTGGTTATAAACTCTTCCATTGTCATGTCCTGCAATCTCAGTCTTTGGTTATAATCTCTGCCATTGTCATGTCCTGTAATCTCAGTCTTTGCTTATAAACTCTGCCATTGTCATGTCCTGTAATCTCAGTCTTTGGTTATAAACTCTTCCATTGTCATGTCCTGTAATCTCAGTCTTTGGTTATAATCTCTGCCATTGTCATGTCCTGTAATCTCAGTCTTTGGTTATAATCTCTGCCATTGTCATGTCCTGTAATCTCAGTCTTTGGTTATAATCTCTTCCATTGTCATGTCCTGTAATCTCAGTCTTTGGTTATAATCTCTGCCATTGTCATGTCCTGTAATCTCAGTCTTTGGTTATAATCTCTTCCATTGTCATGTCCTGTAATCTCAGTCTTTGGTTATAATCTCTGCCATTGTCATGTCCTGTAATCTCAGTCTTTGGTTATAATCTCTACCATTGTCATGTCCTGTAATCTCAGTCTTTGGTTATAATCTCTTCCATTGTCATGTCCTGTAATCTCAGTCTTTGGTTATAATCTCTTCCATTGTCATGTCCTGTAATCTCAGTCTTTGGTTATAATCTCTGCCATTGTCATGTCCTGTAATCTCAGTTTTTGGTTATAATTTCTTCCATTGTCATGTCCTGTAATCTCAGTCTTTGGTTATAATCTCTGCCATTGTCATGTCCTGTAATCTCAGTCTTTGGTTATAATCTCTTCCATTGTCATGTCCTGTAATCTCAGTCTTTGGTTATAATCTCTGCCATTGTCATGTCCTGTAATCTCAGTCTTTGGTTATAATCTCTGCCATTGTCATGTCCTGTAATCTCAGTCTTTGGTTATAATCTCTTCCATTGTCATGTCCTGTAATCTCAGTCTTTGGTTATAATCTCTGCCATTGTCATGTCCTGTAATCTCAGTCTTTGGTTATAATCTCTGCCATTGTCATGTCCTGTAATCTCAGTTTTTGGTTATAATCTCTTCCATTGTCATGTCCTGTAATCTCAGTCTTTGGTTATAATCTCTGCCATTGTCATGTCCTGTAATCTCAGTCTTTGGTTATAATCTCTTCCATTGTCATGTCCTGTAATCTCAGTCTTTGGTTATAATCTCTGCCATTGTCATGTCCTGTAATCTCAGTCTTTGGTTATAATCTCTGCCATTGTCATGTCCTGTAATCTCAGTCTTTGGTTATAATCTCTTCCATTGTCATGTCCTGTAATCTCAGTCTTTGGTTATAATCTCTGCCATTGTCATGTCCTGTAATCTCAGTCTTTGGTTATAATCTCTTCCATTGTCATGTCCTGTAATCTCAGTCTTTGGTTATAATCTCTGCCATTGTCATGTCCTGTAATCTCAGTCTTTGGTTATAATCTCTGCCATTGTCATGTCCTGTCCTCTTCAGTGGGGAAACCTCCAATATAATACAGTACAGTACATCCAAATACTGTAAACTGTACATACTTATTTTATACAGTATAAATACTGTATGCATTCTGGTAATACAATACTGAAGAGTATAAGCAGTACAGTAATACAGTACATTCACTGTCCTGGCTATCTTCCAGGTGTGGGCTGTTTGTTTGGGTGTGGCTGTTTATAGTTCCCATAGCAACGTGAGTGGTGTGTTTGTGACATACTGACATTCTAGTCCTGGGTTCCATGTCCTCTCTCCCTTCCCTCACTTCTCATCGCTCACAGAGCTCTCCACCGCTACTTTGACCTCTTCTATCTGTTCTGCTATCGTCTGTCGTTCTTCTTCGGGTATGGTCGGCATCTTCCGTTCCTCCGCTGGTATCTTCTCGTCGGAGCTGCTGCGGCTGGACAGCTTCTCCATCTCGTCTTCTATCTCGCTGAAGCGTTCGGCCACGCACTGGGCTGTGAGCCTGGCCTCCGGGTCGTGGTCCCAACACTCCTCTATGGAGCCGCACACTATGGCTATGCCCTGTAGGAGGAGGTAGACAACAGGAGCAGAGAATTATAACCTAGCTACTGAGCACTGAGACATATACATAGGATTTGATGTGTGTGAGTGAATGAGAAAGAAAGAGAGGTTAGAGAGAGAGATAGGCAGGTAGGCAGGTAGGTAGGTAGGTAGGTAGGTAGGTAGGTAGGTAGGTACTGTAGGTAGGTAGGTAGGTAGGTAGGTAGGTAGGTAGGTAGGTAGGTACTGTAGGTAGGTAGGTAGGTAGGTAGGTAGGTAGGTAGGTAGGTCAAGAGAGAGAGAGGAGGGAAGAAAGAGAGAGAGGGGGAGAGAGAGAGGGAGGGAAGAGAGAAAGCGAGGGAGAGAGAGAGAGAGAGAGAGGGAGGGAAGAGAGAGAGAAAGGGAGGGAAGAGAGAGAGAGAGAGAGAGAGAGAGGGAGGGAAGAGCGAGAGAGAGGGAGGGAAGAGAGAGAGAGAGAGAGAGAGAGAGAGAGAGAGAGGGAGAGAGAGAGCAAGGGAGGGAAGAGAGAGAGAGAGAGAGAGAGAGAGGGAGGGAAGAGCGAGAGAGAGGGAGGGAAGAGAGAGAGAGAGAGAGAGAGAGAGAGAGAGGGGAGGGAAGAGAGAGCAAGAAGGAAAGAGAGTGTGTGTGTCTCTCCCAGTCTGTTACCTGGTGGTTGATCCAGCTGTCTGGGATCTCAGGTCTTCCTCTGTCTCTGAGGAGGTGATCCTTCATGCTCTCCACACCAGGATGCATCTGAACTTTACAGCCATATGGAGGCTCATAGTCCTTCACCTCTGGAACACACAGAGAGAGACAACCAATTAGATCACCTCTGGAACACACAGAGAGAGACAACCAATTAGATCACCTCTGGAACACACAGAGAGAGACAACCAATTAGATCACCTCTGGAACACACAGAGAGACAACCAATTAGATCACCTCTGGAACACACAGAGAGAGACAACCAATTAGATCACCTCTGGAACACACAGAGAGACAACCAATTAGATCACCTCTGGAACACACAGAGAGAGACAACCAATTAGATCACCTCTGGAACACACAGAGTCAACCAATTAGATCACCTCTGGAACACAGAAAGACACAACCAATCAACTTACATCTGTAACACAAACAAACACAGCCAAACAAATCAACGCCACAAACCACAGCCATCATCTGTCAAGTCACAGGCGTTTCTCTACACTCACATTAACATCTGCTAACCATGTGTGTATGTGACAAATAACAGGTGATTTGAAATCCACCCGTTTTTATGACAGTAAAACATCTACAGTATAAAGCTCAGCTTCAAACTGCATCATATGAGGTCATGGATACCTACAGCATCTAATGTTATGTTACAGTAGGGGCAAGAGTTAATATAGAGAGCTGTTGTAATGATATAGTAGAGTTAATATAGAGAGCTGTTATTATGTTATAGTAGAGTTAATATAGAGAGCTGTTGTAATGTTACAGTAGAGTTAATATAGAGAGCTGTTGTTATGTTATGTTATAGTAGAGTTAATATAGAGAGCTGTTGTTATGTTATGTTATAGTAGAGTTAATATAGAGAGCTGTTGTAATGTTATAGTAGAGTTAATACAGAGAGCTGTTGTAATGCTATGTTATAGTAGAGTTAATATAGAGAGCTGTTGTAATGTTATAGTAGAGTTAATACAGAGAGCTGTTGTAATGTTATGTTATAGTAGAGTTAATATAGAGCGCTGTTGTAATGTTATAGTAGAGTTAATACAGAGAGCTGTTGTTATGTTATAGTAGAGTTAATATAGAGAGCTGTTGTAATGTTATGTTATAGTAGAGTTAATATAGAGCGCTGTTGTAATGTTATAGTAGAGTTAATACAGAGAGCTGTTGTTATGTTATAGTAGAGTTAATATAGAGAGCTGTTGTAATGTTATGTTATAGTAGAGTTAATATAGAGAGCTGTTGTAATGTTATGTTATAGTAGAGTTAATATAGAGAGCTGTTGTAATGTTATAGTAGAGTTAATACAGAGAGCTGTTGTTATGTTATAGTAGAGTTAATATAGAGAACTGTTGTGATGTTATGTTATAGTAGAGTTAATATAGAGAGCTGTTGTAATGTTATGTTATAGTAGAGTTAATATAGAGAGCTGTTGTAATGTTATAGTAGAGTTAATACAGAGAGCTGTTGTTATGTTATAGTAGAGTTAATATAGAGAACTGTTGTAATGTTATGTTATAGTAGGGGGTAGATTTATTACAGAGAGCTGTTGTAATGTTATGTTATAGTAGGGGATAGATTTAATACAGAGAGCTGTTGTAATGTTATGTTATAGTAGGGGATAGATTTAATACAGAGAGCTGTTGTTATGTTATGTTATAGTAGGGGGTAGATTTATTACAGAGAGCTGTTGTAATGTTACAGTAGGGGATAGATTTAATACAGAGAGCTGTTGTAATGTTATGTTATAGTAAGGGATAGATTTAATACAGAGAGCTGTTGTAATGTTATGTTATAGTAGGGGATAGATTTAATACAGAGAGCTGTTGTAATGTTATGTTATAGTAGGGGGTAGATTTAATACAGAGAGCTGTTGTAATGTTACAGTAGGGGGTAGATTTAGGGCATTGGCAACAGACGTGCTGAATATGGAGTATATAAAATATGTTTTGATGATTCTTGTTTGGGAACAAAGTTGTGGCCTGGCACTTCTCTTGTGATCATTACTGGAATCAACAAACTTTCACTCAACAAGCAATTAGCCCCCAAAAACTCAGAAATCCAAAACCCATTCAAAACATTACAACTCTAATTAGTTGTATTGTGTTTTCACGCTGAAAAACAGTTGAAGGAAATTGAAAGATCATTCCGCCCGGGCCAAAGAGTATAAAACACAAAGTTCTGGGATATCGTCCAGACCTCATGAAACTGAACTCACAACAGCTGTAAAGTGTGATGGTTTTCACAGCATGAAGTGCTGTTTGTGTCAGGTGTTAACTAACAGCTGATCTAGGAACAGATCCCACAGTCTGTGGTGCTGTCTGTGTCAGGTTCATAGTGTTACCTAACAGCTGATCTAGGAACAGATCCCACAGTCTGTGGTGCTGTCTGTGTCAGGTTCATAGTGTTACCTAACAGCTGATCTAGGAACAGATCCCACAGTCTGTGGTGCTGTCTGTGTCAGGTTCATAGTGTTACCTAACAGCTGATGTAGGAACAGATCCCACAGACTGTGGTGCTGTCTGTGTCAGGTTCATAGTGTTACCTAACAGCTGATGTAGGAACAGATCCCACAGACTGTGGTGCTGTCTGTGTCAGGTTCATAGTGTTACCTAACAGCTAATCTAGGAACAGATCCCACAGTCTGTGGTGCTGTCTGTGTCAGGTTCATACTGTTAACTAACAGCTGATCTAGAACCAGTCTGTGGTGCTGTGTCAGGTTCATAGTGTTAACTAACAGCTGATCTAGAACCAGTCTGTGGTGCTGTGTCAGGTTCATAGTGTTAACTAACAGCTGATCTAGAACCAGTCTGTGGTGCTGTGTCAGGTTCATACTGTTAACTAACAGCTGATCTAGAACCAGTCTGTGGTGCTGTGTCAGGTTCATAGTGTTAACTAACAGCTGATCTAGAACCAGTGAAGGGAGGCACAAGGGCAAAGACTGAAGACCTTCATTAGAGACAAGCAGAACACCAGATATACCCAGTCAGGTAGAGGTATCGTCCAGGAGAGGTCACAGAGGTCAGGAACACCCAGTGTTCAGCTGGATATACCTCTACCTGTAGAGGTATATCCTCCAGGAGAGGTCACAGAGGTCAGGAAGGTCACAAAGGTCAGGAACAGCCAGGAGGTATCCTCCAGGAGAGGTCACAGAGGTCAGGAACACCCAGTCAAGTAGAGGTCACAGAGGTCAGAGGTCACAGAGATTCATCAACAGCTTGGTTGGAACAGTACAGTACAAGGTCCTTGACTGGTGTGTTACAGAGTTACAATACGATCCTGTTACAGTAAGGTCATTCAGTACGTCAGGGTCCTGAATCGCTGTGTGGACCCACAGGAAGTGGAGAGGCCAGAATGGAACCCCGGTCCCGGTCGGACAGGAAACCCAGCTAGGGCAGGGATCGGACCAGGGGACCCTGCAGAAGAAGCTGACTCCACAAGCCCAACACATCCTGTTTTTGATAAGTAGACATGTCCTGTCCCCCCCCCCCCCCCCCCCCCTGTTCTGTTTCAGCTTATTTTAAACAGAACACACCCAGGGAGTGTCCCCTGAATGGTGCCCTATTCCCTATATAGCATATGGGGGCTCTGGTCTAAAGTAGTGCACTACATTATGAAACAGGGTGGTTCCTGGACACAGACCCAGACTGTGGGATCTAGTTATTTCTGCTGCTCCTTCAGTTCTCCTCTATTTGAAGACCTGCTGTGTTTCTGCTGAAATGGAATAAATAGCCCAGCTGTTTACCTGACCTGAGAACAGCTATTCACCGAGGTCTGACCTGAGAACAGCTATTCACCGAGGTCTGACCTGAGAACAGCTATTCACCGAGGTCTGACCTGACAACAGCTATTCACCGAGGTCTGACCTGAGAACAGCTATTCACCGAGGTCTGACCTGAGAACAGCTATTCATCGAGGTCTGACCTGAGAATAGTTATTCACCGAGGTCTGACCTGAGAACAGTTATTCACCGAGGTCTGACCTGAGAACAGCTATTCACCGAGGTCTGACCTGAGGAACAGCTATTCACCGAGGTCTGAGCTGAGAATAGCTAGAGTGCTCTGGTGAACTGAGAGAGTCAGAACAGAGGCCCCCAGTACAGGGAAGATAACACTGCCAGTCCTGTATACAGGGGGAGATGCCCCCAGCACAGGGAAAGATAACACAGCCAGTCCTGTATACAGGCGGAGATGCCCCCAGCACAGGTAAAAAGATAACACAGCCAGTCCTGTACACAGGGGGAGCAGACCCACAGCACAGGGAAAGATAACACAAGGACAGCTGAGTCTAAAGCTAGCTGAGCCAGACCCAAGGAAAACAGGGCTATACACAGGAACCTTCTCATTAACAGCCTCCCTGCCTCCCTCGCTCCCTCCCTGTCTGTCTGTCTGCCCCCCTCCCTGTCTGTCTGCCTCCCTCCCTCCCTCCCTCCCTCGCTCCCTCCCTCCCTCCCTCCCTCCCTCCCTCCCTCCCTCCCTGTCTGTCTGTCTGCCCCCCTCCCTGTCTGTCTGTCTGCCTCCTTGCCTGCCTCCCTCCCTGCCAACCTCCCTCCCTGCCTGCCGTGGTCTGCCGTGGTCCTGTCCAAGCCTGGGAGATGCTAGCTATGGGAGATGCTAGCTATGTGAAGAATTCTGTGGTTTTGGTAACAGATGTCACACGAGGGACCGAAAGCTGCTCTCCTCTCACTGGGGCCCCGGCCGCATAGTAAATACCAGGTCCAACAATAAAAGTACTCGTAGGGACAAGGTTTATGACAGTTTCCTTTTCAGATAATCTGTCCGTCTGTCTGAAACCTCCATGGGTCTACTGGCTGAGAGAGAGAGAGAGAGAGAGAGAGAGAGAGAGAGAGAGGTAAAGAGAGAGAGAGAGAGAGAGAGAGAGATAGAGGTAAAGAGAGATAGAGAGAGAGAGAGGTAGAGAGAGAGGTAGAGAGAGAGAGACAGAGAGAGAGAGGTAGAGAGAGAGAGAGAGAGAGAGAGGTAGAGAGAGAGAGAGAGAGAGAGAGAGAGAGAGAGAGAGAGAGAGAGAGAGAGAGAGAGAGAGTAGAGAGAGAGAGAGAGAGAGAGAGAGAGAGAGAGAGAGAGAGAGAGAGCAGAACCCTCAATACATCACTATGGAAAATAACCCCACCAGACACTTGAGCTTATCTTTCTCCCAGTCCCAGGGAAAGTTATAGGAGATATTATGGAGGTTTTAGCTTGTGGCTAACACATTGTGACCTAGTTAGCTAATGTGACCATTAGCTGTGGTAGAGCTGCAGAAGCAGAGCCAACAGGCGGACTTCCATTCTGCTGACAGCATCTAGCATTGTAAGCAGGCCTGTTCAGACTTGAAGAGAACTGTCGATATTGTACAACACAAACACAACTCAAAACCTGACTGTTGAGACTGTTATAGAATTGTCAACTCTCCCCACGGTTATATACACTATAAATAGAGTAGTATGTGGACATCCCTTCAAATGAGTGGTTTCCGCTATTTCAGCCACAGCCGTTGATGACAGGTGTATAAAATCGAGCACACCGCCATGCAATCTCCATAGACAAACATTGGCAATGGAATGGCCCTACTGAAGAGCTCAGTGACTTTCAACGAGGCACCGTCCAACAAGTCAGTTCGTCAAATTTCTGCCCTGCTAGAGCTGCCCCCCGGTCAACTGTAAGCGCTGTTATTGTGAAGTGGAAACGTCTAGGAGCAACAACGGCTCAGCCGCTAAGTGGTAGGCCCCATAAGCTCACAGAGCAAGTGCTGAAGCGTGAAGCGCATAAATATTGTCTGGTTCCAATCAAGCTTCACCATCTGGCAGTCCGACAAATCAAATCTGGGTTTGGCGAATGCCAGGAGAACGCTACCTGCCCCAATGCATAGTGCCAACTGTAAAGTTTGGTGGAGGAGGAATAATGGTCTGGTGCTGTTTTTCATGGTTCGGGCCCCTTAGTTCCAGCGAAGGGAAATGTTAACGCTACACAATGGCATTCTAGATGATTCTGTGCTTGAAACTTTGTGGCAACAGTTTGGGGGAAGGCCCTTTCCTGTTTCAGCATGACAATGTCCCTGTGCGCAAAGTGAGGTCCATACTGCAATGGTTTGTCGAGATCAGTGTGGAAGAACTTGACTGGCCTGCGCAGACTGGCCTGACCTCAACCCTATCGAACACCTTTGGGATGAATTGAACGCAGACTGCGAGCCAGGCCTAATCTCCCAACATCTGTGCCCGACCTCACTAATGCTCTTGTGGCTGAATGGAAGCAAGTCCCTGCAGCAATGTTCCAACATCTAGTGGAAAGCCTTCCTAGAAGAGTGGAGGCTGTTATAGCAGCAATGTTCCGACATCTAGTGGAAAGCCTTCCCAGAAGAGAGGAGGCAGTTATAGCAGCAATGTTCCAACATCTAGTGGAAAGCCTTACCAGAAGAGTGGAGGCTGTTATAGCAGCAATGTTCCAACATCTAGTGGAAAGCCTTACCAGAAGAGTGGAGGCTGTTATAGCAGCAATGTTCCAACACCTAGTGGAAAGCCTTCCCAGAAGAAAGGAGGCTGTTATAGCAGCAATGTTCCAACATCTAGTGGAAAGCCTACCCAGAAGAGAGGAGGCTGTTATAGCAGCAATGTTCCAACATCTAGTGGAAAGCCTTCCCAGAAGAGAGGAGGCTGTTATAGCAGCAAAGGGGAGGACCAACTCCATATTAACGCCAATGATTTTGGAAAGAGATGTTTGACGAGGAGCTGTCCACATACTTTTGATCATGTAGTGTATCTGAGACCAACAGAAAGTACTGAGTGTACAAAACATTAGGAACACCTTCCTAATATTGAGTTGCACCCCCTTTAGCCCTCAGAACCGCCTCAATTAATCCGGACCTGGATTCTACAAGGTGTCGAAAGCCTTCCACAGGGATGCTGGCCCCACGTTGACTCCACAAGGTGTCGAAAGCCTTCCACAGGGATGCTGGCCCCATGTTGACTCCACAAGGTGTCGAAAGCCTTCCACAGGGTTGCTGGCCCCACGTTGACTCTACAAGGTGTCGAAAGCCTTCCACAGGGATGCTGGCCCCACGTTGACTCTACAAGGTGTCGAAAGCCTTCCACAGGGATGCTGGCCCCACGTTGACTCTACAAGGTGTTGAAAGCCTTCCACAGGGTTGCTGGCCCCACGTTGACTCCACAAGGTGTCGAAAGCCTTCCACAGGGATGCTGGCCCCACGTTGACTCCACAAGGTGTCGAAAGCCTTCCACAGGGATGCTGGCCCCACGTTGACTCTACAAGGTGTCGAAATCCTTCCACAGGGATGCTGGCCCCACGTTGACTCTACAAGGTGTGGAAAGCGTTCCACAGGGATGCTGGCCCCATGTTGACTCCAATGCCTCCCACAATTGTGTCAAGTTTTCTGGATGTCCTTTGGGTGGTGGACCGTTCTTGATACAAACTGTTGAGTGTGAAAAACCCAGCAGCGTTGCAGTTCTTGACACAAACCGGTGCGCCTAGCACCTTCTACCATACCCTGTTCAAAGGCACTTGAATCTTTTGTCTTGTACATTCACCCTCTGAATGGCACACAGACACAATCCATGTCTCAACTGTCTCAAGGCTTAAACATCCTTCTTTAAACCCGTCTCCTCCCCTTCATCTACACTGATTGAAGTGAATTTAACAAGTGACATCAATAAGGGATCATGGATTTCACCTGGATTCACCTGTTCAGTCTATGTTGTGGAAAGACCAAGTGTTTCTAATGATTTGTCCACTCGGCATATGTGTGAGTTGTCAGTACTGAGCACTACACATTTCCGAGCTTGTCTGTGAACCATTGGTGCTCAGGCAGAAACAAACACTTCCTTACTTCAACTCATCAAGGAGTATAGGCCATCAACAGTAAGTAACTCAGTACCTTGTGTAAACCAGAGAGACGGGAAAGCTGCAGTATCTAGAGAGAGAGACAGAGAGAGAGAGAGAGAGAGAGAGAGAGAGAGGGATACAGAGGAGAGAGAGAGACAGAGAGAGAGACAGAGAGAGAGAGAGAGAGATAGAGACACAGAGAGAGGGAGAGAGAGACACAGGGAGAGAGAGAGAGAGAGAGAGAGAGAGAGACAGAGAGAGAGAGAGAGAGAGAGAGAGACAGAGACAGAGAGAGAGCGAGAGAGACAGAGGGAGAGAGACAGGGAAACATAGAGACAGAGAGACAGAGAGAGAGAGAGGAAGTAGACTCCGTAGCCAGGGATACTGCTGTGGGGGTAGCTAACCTGGTGCTGTGGCTGTTGTTGCTGTAGGTAATTCAAGCCCGGTGGAGATGGATGGAATGTCTGGCTGTAGGGGTCCCAGCTGCTGCCCACCTTACTACTCTGTCTCCCAGGGCCAGGCAGGGGAATTCCCCTTCCTCCCCAGACAGCCCTGCTCTGCCACCTGCTGCCCTCCCTACTACTCTGTCTCCCAGGGCCAGGCAGGGGCATTCCCCTTCCTCCCCAGGCAGCCCTGCTCTGCCACCTGCTGCCCACCTTACTACTCTGTCTCCCAGGGCCAGGCAGGGGCATTCCCCATCCTCCCCAGACAGCCCTGCTCTGCCACCTGCTGCCCACCCTACTACTCTGTCTCCCAGGGCCAGGCAGGGGCATTCCCCATCCTCCCCAGGCAGCCCTGCTCTGCCACCTGCTGCCCACCTTACTATTCTGTCTCCCAGGGCCAGGCAGGGGCATTCCCCATCCTCCCCAGGCAGGCTGACTGGCAGGTCCTCTCCTCACCCTTGTCCTACTCCACTGCTTATAGACTGGCCGTCCTGCTGCCTGGTTCAGCCCACCGCAACCCTGGGCTAATTCAGGACACACAAATTCAATCCAGAAAGATAGAGGGAGAGAGAGAGAGAGAGAGAGAGAGAGAGAGAGAGAGAGAGAGAGAGAGAGAGAGAGAGAGAGAGAGAGAGGTGGAACTACCACAACAACAGCAGGGCTGTATTTGTGTCCTCTAGTCGTGCTGTTGTTGGCTTGAAGAGAGGCAAGAGGAGAAGTGCAGTCAGGCCACCACCAGTATCCATTTCACTGCAACTGTCCAAGCCCCCCCCCCCCCGTAGATAAGCCCTGGGTAGAGAGGACTGGACCAGAGTCTCCTGTACTGGGTCTGATATACAGTAGAGACACACACAACTACAACACACACACACACACACACACACACACACACACGCACACGCACACACACACACAACTGCAACCACAAACTTTACAGACATTTCAGAGGAGCATTAGGACACTGAGAAGAAGCTGAGAAGTCTCAGAGGAGCATTAGGAAGCTGAGAAGCCTCAGAGGAGCATTAGGAAGCCTGAGAAGTCTCAGAGGAGCATCAGGAAGCCTGAGAAGCCTCAGAGGAGCATTAGGAAGCTGAGAAGTCTCAGAGGAGCATTAGGAAGCTGAGAAGTCTCAGAGGAGCATTAGGAAGCTGAGAAGTCTCAGAGGAGCATTAGGAAGCTGAGAAGTCTCAGAGGAGCATCAGGAAGCCTGAGAAGCCTCAGAGGAGCATTAGGAAGCTGAGAAGCCTCAGAAGAGCATTAGGAAGCTGAGAAGCCTCAGAGGAGCATTAGGAAGCTGAGAAGCCTCAGAAGAGCATTAGGAAGCTGAGAAGCCTCAGAGGAGCATTAGGAAGCTGAGAAGCCTCAGAGGAGCATTAGGAAGCTGAGAAGCCTCAGAAGAGCATTAGGAAGCTGAGAAGCCTCATTCCAGCTGAGAGGATTTATAATGTCTTCTATCTGTCTATTATCAGTGTTTTCATCAAGAGATGTCGGTCGCAGGTTAAAGAGTAGCACACACTGTCTAACCCCTGCAATGCTTTCAAACATATGGCCTGACGTTTACACACACACATACACCCCACTTCCCACTCCAGACTCACTCATTCACTTCCTCACACTCTCACAACACTCTGAAGGGCTGTCAAACACAGCCAGCTGAAACCAACCCATCTCCCCTCCTGCCCAAAGAAGGGAAAGAGTTCTGTAAACATTCCACAGATTCCTCCTCCTGGGAGCCATGCAGGAGCTGAGGTGATCTACCATCACACTACTAGTTACTGTATGAGGTGATCTACCATCACACTACTAGTTACTGTATGAGGTGATCTACCATCACACTACTAGTTACTGTATGAGGTGATCTACCATCACACTACTAGTTACTGTATGAGATACTCTACCATTACACTACTAGTTACTGTATGAGGTGATCTACCATTACACTACTAGTTACTGTATGAGGTGATCTACCATAACACTACTAGTTACTGTATGAGGTGATCTACCATTACACTACTAGTTACTGTATGAGGTGATCTACCATCACACTACTAGTTACTGTATGAGATACTCTACCATCACACTACTAGTTACTGTATGAGGTGATCTACCATCACACTACTAGTTACTGTATGAGGTGATCTACCATCACACTACTAGTTACTGTATGAGGTGATCTACCATTACACTACTAGTTACTGTATGAGGTGATCTACCATCACACTACTAGTTACTGTATGAGATACTCTACCATCACACTACTAGTTACTGTATGAGGTGATCTACCATCACACTACTAGTTACTGTATGAGATACTCTACCATCCCACTACTAGTTACTGTATGAGGTGATCTACCATCACACTACTAGTTACTGTATGAGGTGATCTACCATCACACTACTAGTTACTGTATGAGGTGATCTATCATCACACTACTAGTTACTGTATGAGGTGATCTACCATCACACTACTAGTTACTGTATGAGGTGATCTACCATCACACTACTAGTTACTGTATGAGGTGATCTACCATGACACTACTAGTTACTGTATGAGGTGATCTACCATCACACTACTAGTTACTGTATGAGGTGATCTACCATTACACTACTAGTTACTGTATGAGGTGATCTACCATTACACTACTAGTTACTGTATGAGGTGATCTACCATCACACTACTAGTTACTGTATGAGGTGATCTACCATTACACTACTAGTTACTGTATGAGGTGATCTACCATTACACTACTAGTTACTGTATGAGGTGATCTACCATCACACTACTAGTTACTGTATGAGGTGATCTACCATTACACTACTAGTTACTGTATGAGGTGATCTACCATGACACTACTAGTTACTGTATGAGGTGATCTACCATCACACTACTAGTTACTGTATGAGGTGATCTACCATTACACTACTAGTTACTGTATGAGGTGATCTACCATCACACTACTAGTTACTGTATGAGGTGATCTACCATCACACTACTAGTTACTGTATGAGGTGATCTACCATCACACTACTAGTTACTGTATGAGGTGATCTACCATCACACTACTAGTTACTGTATGAGATACTCTACAATCACACTACTAGTTACTGTATGAGGTGATCTACCATTACACTACTAGTTACTGTATGAGGTGATCTACCATTACACTACTAGTTACTGTATGAGGTGATCTACCATCACACTACTAGTTACTGTATGAGGTGATCTACCATTACACTACTAGTTACTGTATGAGGTGATCTACCATCACACTACTAGTTACTGTATGAGGTGATCTACCATCACAGTACTAGTTACTGTATGAGATACTCTACCATCACACACTACTAGTTACTGTATGAGATACTCTACCATTACACACTACTAGTTACTGTATGAGATACTCTACCATCACACTACTAGTTACTGTATGAGATACTCTACCATCACACTACTAGTTACTGTATGAGGTGATCTACCATCACACTACTAGTTACTGTATGAGGTGATCTACCATCACACTACTAGTTACTGTATGAGGTGATCTACCATCACACTACTAGTTACTGTATGAGGTGATCTACCATTACACTGCTAGTTACTGTATGAGGTGATCTACCATCACACTACTAGTTACTGTATGAGGTGATCTACCATCACACTACTAGTTACTGTATGAGATACTCTACCATCACACTACTAGTTACTGTATGAGGTGATCTACCATCACACTACTAGTTACTGTATGAGGTGATCTACCATTACACTACTAGTTACTGTATGAGATACTCTAACATCACACTACTAGTTACTGTATGAGGTGATCTACCATGACACTACTAGTTACTGTATGAGGTGATCTACCATGACACTACTAGTTACTGTATGAGGTGATCTACCATCACACTACTAGTTACTGTATGAGGTGATCTACCATCACACTACTAGTTACTGTATGAGGTGATCTACCATCACACTACTAGTTACTGTATGAGGTGATCTACCATTACACTACTAGTTACTGTATGAGGTGATCTACCATCACACTACTAGTTACTGTATGAGGTGATCTACCATGACACTACTAGTTACTGTATGAGGTGATCTACCATCACACTACTAGTTACTGTATGAGGTGATCTACCATTACACTACTAGTTACTGTATGAGGTGATCTACCATCACACTACTAGTTACTGTATGAGGTGATCTACCATCACACTACTAGTTACTGTATGAGGTGATCTACCATCACACTACTAGTTACTGTATGAGGTGATCTACCATCACACTACTAGTTACTGTATGAGGTGATCTACCATCACACTACTAGTTACTGTATGAGGTGATCTACCATCACACTACTAGTTACTGTATGAGGTGATCTACCATCACACTACTAGTTACTGTATGAGGTGATCTACCATCACACTACTAGTTACTGTATGAGGTGATCTACCATCACACTACTAGTTACTGTATGAGGTGATCTACCATTACACTACTAGTTACTGTATGAGGTGATCTACCATGACACTACTAGTTACTGTATGAGGTGATCTACCATCACACTACTAGTTACTGTATGAGATACTCTACCATGACACTACTAGTTACTGTATGAGATACTCTACCATGACACTACTAGTTACTCTATGAGATACTCTACCATCACACTACTAGTTACTGTATGAGGTGATCTACCATCACACTACTAGTTACTGTATGAGGTGATCTACCATCACACTACTAGTTACTGTATGAGATACTCTACCATGACACTACTAGTTACTCTATGAGATACTCTACCATCACAGTACTAGTTACTGTATGAGATACTCTACCATCACACTACTAGTTACTGTATGAGGTGATCTACCATCACACTGCTAGTTACTGTATGAGATACTCTACCATCACACTACTAGTTACTGTATGAGATACTCTACCATCACACACTACTAGTTACTGCATGAGGTGATCTACCATGACACTACTAGATACTGTATGAGGTGATCTACCATCACACTGCTAGTTACTGTATGAGGTGATCTACCACCACACTACTAGTTACTGTATGAGATACTCTACCATCACACACTACTAGTTACTGTATGAGATACTCTACCATTACACACTACTAGTTACTGTATGAGATACTCTACCATCACACTACTAGTTACTGTATGAGATACTCTACCATCACACTACTAGTTACTGTATGAGGTGATCTACCATCACACTACTAGTTACTGTATGAGGTGATCTACCATCACACTACTAGTTACTGTATGAGGTGATCTACCATCACACTACTAGTTACTGTATGAGGTGATCTACCATCACAATACTAGTTACTGTATGAGGTGATCTACCATCACACTACTAGTTACTGTATGAGATACTCTACCATCACACACTACTAGTTACTGTATGAGGTGATCTACCATTACACTACTAGTTACTGTATGAGATACTCTACCATCACACTACTAGTTACTGTATGAGATACTCTACCATGACACTACTAGTTACTGTATGAGGTGATCTACCATTACACTACTAGTTACTGTATGAGGTGATCTACCATGACACTACTAGTTACTCTATGAGATACTCTACCATCACAGTACTAGTTACTGTATGAGATACTCTACCATCACACTACTAGTTACTGTATGAGATACTCTACCATGACACTACTAGTTACTGTATGAGATACTCTACCATCACACACTACTAGTTACTGTATGAGATACTCTACCATCACACACTACTAGTTACTGTATGAGGTGATCTACCATCACACTACTAGTTACTGTATGAGATACTCTACCATCACACACTGCTAGTTACTGTATGAGGTGATCTACCATTACACTACTAGTTACTGTATGAGGTGATCTACCATCGCACTACTAGTTACTGTATGAGATACTCTACCATCACACTACTAGTTACTGTATGAGATACTCTACCATCACACTACTAGTTACTGTATGAGATACTCTACCATCACACTACTAGTTACTGTATGAGATACTCAACCATCACACACTACTAGTTACTGTATGAGATACTCTACCATCACACACTACTAGTTACTGTATGAGATACTCTACCATCACACTACTAGTTACTGTTTGAGATACTCTACCATCACACACTGCTAGTTACTGTATGAGGTGATCTACCATTACACTACTAGTTACTGTATGAGGTGATCTACCATCGCACTACTAGTTACTGTATGAGATACTCTACCATGACACTACTAGTTACTGTATGAGATACTCTACCATCACACTACTAGTTACTGTATGAGGTACTCTACCATCACACACTACTAGTTACTTACTGTATGAGATACTCTACCATCACACTACTAGTTACTGTATGAGATACTCTACCATGACACTACTAGTTACTGTATGAGATACTCTACCATCACACACTACTAGTTACTGTATGAGATACTCTACCATCACACACTACTAGTTACTGTATGAGGTGATCTACCATCACACTACTAGTTACTGTATGAGATACTCTACCATCACACACTGCTAGTTACTGTATGAGGTGATCTACCATTACACTACTAGTTACTGTATGAGGTGATCTACCATCGCACTACTAGTTACTGTATGAGATACTCTACCATCACACTACTAGTTACTGTATGAGATACTCTACCATCACACTACTAGTTACTGTATGAGATACTCTACCATCACACTACTAGTTACTGTATGAGATACTCAACCATCACACACTACTAGTTACTGTATGAGATACTCTACCATCACACACTACTAGTTACTGTATGAGATACTCTACCATCACACTACTAGTTACTGTTTGAGATACTCTACCATCACACACTGCTAGTTACTGTATGAGGTGATCTACCATTACACTACTAGTTACTGTATGAGGTGATCTACCATCGCACTACTAGTTACTGTATGAGATACTCTACCATGACACTACTAGTTACTGTATGAGATACTCTACCATCACACTACTAGTTACTGTATGAGATACTCTACCATCACACACTACTAGTTACTTACTGTATGAGTTACTCTACCATCACACTACTAGTTACTGTATGAGATACTCTACCATGACACTACTAGTTACTGTATGAGATACTCTACCATCACACTACTAGTTACTGTATGAGATACTCTACCATCACACACTACTAGTTACTGTATGAGATACTCTACCATCACACTACTAGTTACTGTATGAGATACTCTACCATGACACTACTAGTTACTGTATGAGATACTCTACCATCACACTACTAGTTACTGTATGAGATACTCTACCATCACACTACTAGTTACTGTATGAGATACTCTACCATCACACTGCTAGTTACTGTATGAGGTGATCTACCATTACACTACTAGTTACTGTATGAGGTGATCTACCATCACACTACTAGTTACTGTATGAGATACTATACCATCACACTGCTAGTTACTGTATGAGGTGATCTACCATCACACTACTAGTTACTGTATGAGATACTCTACCATGACACTACTAGTTACTGTATGAGATACTCTACCATCCCACTACTAGTTACTGTATGAGATACTCTACCATCACACACTACTAGTTACTGTATGAGATACTCTACCATCACACTGCTAGTTACTGTATGAGGTGATCTACCATCACACTGCTAGTTACTGTATGAGGTGATCTACCACCACACTACTAGTTACTGTATGAGATACTCTACCATCACACTACTAGTTACTGTATGTGGTGATCTACCATCACACTACTAGTTACTGTATGAGGTGATCTACCATCACACTACTAGTTACTGTATGAGATACTCTACAATCACACTACTAGTTACTGTATGAGATACTCTACCATCACACTACTAGTTACTGTATGAGGTGATCTACCACGACACTACTAGTTACTGTATGAGGTGATCTACCATCACACTACTAGTTACTGTATGAGGTGATCTACCATCACACTACTAGTTACTGTATGAGGTGATCTACCATCACACTACTAGTTACTGTATGAGGTGATCTACCATCACACTACTAGTTACTGTATGAGGTGATCTACCATTACACTACTAGTTACTGTATGAGGTGATCTACCATGACACTACTAGTTACTGTATGAGGTGATCTACCATCACACTACTAGTTACTGTATGAGATACTCTACCATGACACTACTAGTTACTGTATGAGATACTCTACCATGACACTACTAGTTACTCTATGAGATACTCTACCATCACACTACTAGTTACTGTATGAGGTGATCTACCATCACACTACTAGTTACTGTATGAGGTGATCTACCATCACACTACTAGTTACTGTATGAGATACTCTACCATGACACTACTAGTTACTCTATGAGATACTCTACCATCACAGTACTAGTTACTGTATGAGATACTCTACCATCACACTACTAGTTACTGTATGAGGTGATCTACCATCACACTGCTAGTTACTGTATGAGATACTCTACCATCACACTACTAGTTACTGTATGAGATACTCTACCATCACACACTACTAGTTACTGCATGAGGTGATCTACCATGACACTACTAGATACTGTATGAGGTGATCTACCATCACACTGCTAGTTACTGTATGAGGTGATCTACCACCACACTACTAGTTACTGTATGAGATACTCTACCATCACACACTACTAGTTACTGTATGAGATACTCTACCATTACACACTACTAGTTACTGTATGAGATACTCTACCATCACACTACTAGTTACTGTATGAGATACTCTACCATCACACTACTAGTTACTGTATGAGGTGATCTACCATCACACTACTAGTTACTGTATGAGGTGATCTACCATCACACTACTAGTTACTGTATGAGGTGATCTACCATCACACTACTAGTTACTGTATGAGGTGATCTACCATCACAATACTAGTTACTGTATGAGGTGATCTACCATCACACTACTAGTTACTGTATGAGATACTCTACCATCACACACTACTAGTTACTGTATGAGGTGATCTACCATTACACTACTAGTTACTGTATGAGATACTCTACCATCACACTACTAGTTACTGTATGAGATACTCTACCATGACACTACTAGTTACTGTATGAGGTGATCTACCATTACACTACTAGTTACTGTATGAGGTGATCTACCATGACACTACTAGTTACTCTATGAGATACTCTACCATCACAGTACTAGTTACTGTATGAGATACTCTACCATCACACTACTAGTTACTGTATGAGATACTCTACCATGACACTACTAGTTACTGTATGAGATACTCTACCATCACACACTACTAGTTACTGTATGAGATACTCTACCATCACACACTACTAGTTACTGTATGAGGTGATCTACCATCACACTACTAGTTACTGTATGAGATACTCTACCATCACACACTGCTAGTTACTGTATGAGGTGATCTACCATTACACTACTAGTTACTGTATGAGGTGATCTACCATCGCACTACTAGTTACTGTATGAGATACTCTACCATCACACTACTAGTTACTGTATGAGATACTCTACCATCACACTACTAGTTACTGTATGAGATACTCTACCATCACACTACTAGTTACTGTATGAGATACTCAACCATCACACACTACTAGTTACTGTATGAGATACTCTACCATCACACACTACTAGTTACTGTATGAGATACTCTACCATCACACTACTAGTTACTGTTTGAGATACTCTACCATCACACACTGCTAGTTACTGTATGAGGTGATCTACCATTACACTACTAGTTACTGTATGAGGTGATCTACCATCGCACTACTAGTTACTGTATGAGATACTCTACCATGACACTACTAGTTACTGTATGAGATACTCTACCATCACACTACTAGTTACTGTATGAGGTACTCTACCATCACACACTACTAGTTACTTACTGTATGAGATACTCTACCATCACACTACTAGTTACTGTATGAGATACTCTACCATGACACTACTAGTTACTGTATGAGATACTCTACCATCACACACTACTAGTTACTGTATGAGATACTCTACCATCACACACTACTAGTTACTGTATGAGGTGATCTACCATCACACTACTAGTTACTGTATGAGATACTCTACCATCACACACTGCTAGTTACTGTATGAGGTGATCTACCATTACACTACTAGTTACTGTATGAGGTGATCTACCATCGCACTACTAGTTACTGTATGAGATACTCTACCATCACACTACTAGTTACTGTATGAGATACTCTACCATCACACTACTAGTTACTGTATGAGATACTCTACCATCACACTACTAGTTACTGTATGAGATACTCAACCATCACACACTACTAGTTACTGTATGAGATACTCTACCATCACACACTACTAGTTACTGTATGAGATACTCTACCATCACACTACTAGTTACTGTTTGAGATACTCTACCATCACACACTGCTAGTTACTGTATGAGGTGATCTACCATTACACTACTAGTTACTGTATGAGGTGATCTACCATCGCACTACTAGTTACTGTATGAGATACTCTACCATGACACTACTAGTTACTGTATGAGATACTCTACCATCACACTACTAGTTACTGTATGAGATACTCTACCATCACACACTACTAGTTACTTACTGTATGAGTTACTCTACCATCACACTACTAGTTACTGTATGAGATACTCTACCATGACACTACTAGTTACTGTATGAGATACTCTACCATCACACTACTAGTTACTGTATGAGATACTCTACCATCACACACTACTAGTTACTGTATGAGATACTCTACCATCACACTACTAGTTACTGTATGAGATACTCTACCATGACACTACTAGTTACTGTATGAGATACTCTACCATCACACTACTAGTTACTGTATGAGATACTCTACCATCACACTACTAGTTACTGTATGAGATACTCTACCATCACACTGCTAGTTACTGTATGAGGTGATCTACCATTACACTACTAGTTACTGTATGAGGTGATCTACCATCA